>NW_017670474.1:307890-332542 GCF_001879085.1 Nicotiana attenuata | reverse complement strand
ATATATATATATACTGCTGCGGCGTGCAGCCCGATCCAATAATAATAGTCGACTGCGCTCACTGGGGGTGTGCAGACTCCGGAGGGGCTCCTACAGCCCAAGCGCTATACTACTGCAACGTGCAGTCCGATCCATATGAATGTACTGCTGCGACGCGCAGCTCGACCGAATAATATACTGCTCCGGCGCGCAGCCCGATCCATATAAATATATACTGCTGCGGCGTGCAGCCCGATCCGTAACATATCAAATACCCTCACTATGGGGTTCTCAACCCCTCTCAGTCACTATAAACTTAGCCTCTCGGGAATACTAAGATAAGATAGGGATCCCAACCCACGTATTACTCTCCTTTTGGTTTAGTTATTCCAAAGCCGGTTCATATTAGATTAAACAGTTAGAAACATGACTGAGGGTATGATTTTAACGAGTAAAGTGAGGTCAATCATGTACAATTACCCCTAAGGGTTCTACAGGTCGGCACAAGGCCCCAAACATGGCAACTAGCCCAAGCTATAATGATATAATTTAAGTCTCAGTCAAAAATACCGTAGAATCATCAATCGGGATGGACCAGGTCCAAATCCCCAGCAGTAATGGACCCCACTCTCATCATGCAGCGTGTGTCTCACCTCAACATAGCACTACGTTGTGCGAATCCGGGGTTTCAAACCCTCAGGACATCATTTATAACCATTACTCACCTCAAGCTGGCCAAAATCCTAGCTCGCTATGCCCTTGCCTCGCAAATCAACCTCCTCGCGCATCGAATCTGGCCAAAACCACAACGAATACGTTACAATAGGCTAAGGGAATATAACCCAATCGAAAAGACTCGAAAAAACATCAAAATTCACGAAGTTGGCAAAACCCGAGCCCCAGGCCCACTTCTCGAAAAATCAGAAAATTAACATCACCGGATTCCTTATCTCGCCGCGAGTCTATACATATCAAATTTACCAAAGTCGGAGTCTATTTGACCCCTCAAATTCCATTTTGAAATACCAAAGTCCAAACCCTAGCTTTACCCTCTTTTGATGAATTTCCACAAATTTTCCATGTTAATTCTACCATTAAATCATGTATTAAAGTCAAGGAACTCACCTCCAATCACACCTAGTCGAAATCCCCTTCAATTTCCGTCCAATAGCTCTCAAGGTTGCTAAAAAATGGAGGAAGTGAGACTTGGTTCGCGGATGAAATGTCTAATAAAAACCTTCTGCCCATGCTTATTTTCCTCTATGCGAACGCGAGGGCCCTCTCGCGTTCGCGATGAACAAAATCTGCTACTGCCAAAATAATACCCTTCGCGAACGCGGTTACACTCACGCAACGCGAAGGTCTGAACCCCTAAGCCTACGCGAACGCGAAGAACATTCCGCCACTGGACCCCAGTCCTTATACGCGAACACGATGCTTGATCACCTTGCCTTCCGCGATCGCGAGGCCTCAAACGCGAACGCGAAGTTCCTTCTACGCGTTCGCGACCCACTTTACGCGAACGCGATGGGCAAATACCTGCAACACTTCAGCTGGAAAAATCTGCAACTTTTCAAAGCTAGAATTGGTCCGCTTGACCATCCGAAACTCACCCGAGGCCCCAGGGACCTCAACCAAAAGCACCAACACATCCTACAACATCATTCAAACTTGTTCCAATCATCAAAACACATCTAACAGCGCTAAAATCATCAATTCTCACCAAATTCAAGCCTAAGTTTCTCAAAAACTTCCGAAACACGCATTTGATCAAAAACCCGACCAAAACACCTCCGAATGACCTGAAAATTTTCACACACATCCAAAATCACCTAGCGAAGCTACAACAACTCTCGGAATTCCATTCCGACCCTCGGATCAAAATCTCACCTATCAACCGGAATTCACCAAAATACTAACTTCGCCAATTTAAGCCTAATTCTACACCGGACCTCCAAAATAAATTCCGATCACACTCCTAAGTCATAAATAACCCTCCAAAGCTAACCAAATCCCCGGAAATCACATCCGAGCCCTCTAACTCATAAGTCAACATCCGGTTGACTTTTCCAATTCAAACCTTCCTTAAAGAGACTAAGTGTCTCATTTCCATCCAAAACCAATCCAAATCGACTCATTCACTCAAGACTTATAATAAAACATAAGGAAGCAGAAAATGGGGGAAACGGGGCGGTAACTCACGTGACGACGGGCTGGATCGTCACAAGTCCTTTATGCAAGGTTTGAGCGAACGGAGCTCGATTGCCTCTCGACAGTTAAAACAGAAGTTGATCGAGTATCCCGCTGTGACGTGGTCAGATGTGCACAACCGATACCAATAAAAAATTAGGGTCGAGGAAGACCAGTTGGGAGCCCCCTCGGGTTCAGTTCATCCTAGCAGGTTCGTGGCCAAGCCCCCGAGGGATACAAACAGGGAATCAAGATCGAATAGGGAACGGTATCAACCATATATCGATCGAAGGAACAACGGTTCATGTCGGGACACTCCTCGGAACGATCGGAGAAACGATCGAGGTCAAAATTCTTAGGGACTCATGAGTAAAAGCGGATTCGATAAGCATGCTGATCCCGCAGAGGCACCTCGATTATCGGAGTATAACTTCAGCATAGACGCATCCGCGATTATGTCAGCTATTGGAAGAAACACCAAGTGGCCCAGGCCTATGCAGACCGATCCCTCTCAAAGGAACCTAAACTTGATGTGCAAGTATCATGGCACACATGATCTTAGAGCAGAAGATTGCAGGCAACTAAGGGAAGAAGTGGCTCGGTTGTTCAACGAGGGCCACCTTCGAGAATTTCTAAATGACCGGGCTAAGAATCACTTCAAGGAGAGAGATGCAAGGAGAAATGAGCAAGAACAACCACAACATGTAATCCACATGATCATTGGCGGAGTCGATGTCCCTCAACGACCTGTATTCAAACGAACCAAAGTGTCAATCACAAGTGAAAAACAGACTCGGAGCTATGTGCCCGAGGACGTCCTATCATTCTATGACGAAGAAGCGGAAGACATATCTCACCCCACAACGACGCCTGGTAATCTCTATCCTTTTAAGCAAAATTCAAGTTAAACGTGTTTTAGTTGATCCAGGTAGCTCAGCGAACATAATCAGATCGAGGGTCGTGGAGTAACTCGGCCTACAGGATCACATTGTACCTGCATCCCGGGTCCTCAATGGCTTCGACATGGCTAGCGAAACAACAAAAGGAGAGATTATCTTGCTAGTAAACGTTGTCGGGACCATACAAGACACCAAGTTCTATGTCATCGAAGGTGACATGAGGTACAACACACTCCTCGCGAGACCATGGATACACAACATGAGGGCATAACCTTCAACTCTTCACCAGATGATGAAGTTCCCAACGGAGGAAGGAGTAAAAATAGTCTACGGAGAGCAACATGCCGCGAAAGAGATGTTTGCGATCGAGGAAGTGGTGCAAATACCAGAGTCCTTGACCTCGGAGAAATAGAGCACCAAAGGTAAGCGGGTGGCTAAATAGCAATCGCAGCCCCCAGCCTCGACGGAGTCGAAACAACAGGTAACCGAGGACGAAGAAGAGGACTTCCTTACTCCTCGAACTTTCGTCATTCCCAAAGAGTCTGATGCAACCAAGTCAACTGCCGAGGAACCGGAGTAGATTGTACTTATCGAATACTTGCCCGAGAAAAAGGTATACCTGGGAACAGGATTGACCCCGAACTCAGGAAAAAACTCATTCAGTTTATTATTAATAATATGGATTGCTTTGCTTGGTCCCATTTAGATGTGACAGGGATTCCACCGGAAATCAGCACGCATCGGCTGAGCATCAATCCCAGGTTCAAACTGGTGAAGTAGAAGAGGAGGCCTCAGTCCGAGGTAAACCATGCCTTCATAAATGACGAGGTAACCAAACTCCTTAAAATAGGATCAATTCGGCAGGTGAAATACCCCGAGTGGTTAGCCAACGTAGTTGTAGTTCCGAAAGAAGGAAACAAACATAGAATGTGCAGATTATAAGGACTTGAATAAAGCATGTCCGAAGGATTCTTTCCCATTGCCAAACATCGATCGTATGATCGATGCCACGGCTGGCCACGAGATCCTAACTTTTCTCGACGCCTACTCTGGGTACAATCAAATTCAGATGAACCCGAAGGACCAGGAAAAGACTTCATTTATTATTAAATTTGGAACTTATTATTGCAATGTAATGCCCTTCGGGCTTAAAAATGTAGGAGATACGTACCAACGCCTAATTAACAAAATGTTCGAAGAACAAATAGGTAAAACAATGGAAGCTTATATTGATGATATGTTGGTTAGGTCCCTGCGCGCAGAGGACCATTTAATTCATTTGCAGGAAACATTCAAAATTTTGAGGCAATACAACATGAAGCTTAACCCGGAGAAATGTGCCTTCGGAGTTGGCTTGGGTAAGTTCCTCGACTTCATGGTGTCAAATCGGGGTATCGAAATCAACCCCGATAGGATCAAGGCTATCGAAGATATCGCGATCGTGGATAGTGTGCAAAGGCTAACAGGGCAAATAGCTGCTTTGGGTCGATTCATTTCGAGGTCGTTGGATCGGAGTCACCGGTCCTTCTCCTTGCTCAAAAAGGAAAAGGACTTCGCGTGGACCTCGAAATGTAAGCAAGGATTAAAGCGATATCTGTCGAGCACGCCTTTGCTTCATACCAGAAGGTAGACGAAAAAATAGAAGCAACACTTGGTCGAATGGCCGCGCAAAAGCAAAGGATCGAAGATACTAAAATAGAGGGACCAACCTCCGACATTTCGGAGTCGGGGACTTAGTTCTACGAAAGGTCACCCTCAATACTCGAGCCCCGAATGAAGGAAAACTGGGCCCGAACTGGGAAGGACCGTACCGAGTCCCCTGTATTGTTGGTAAAGGATCTTACAAACTCATCACGATGGAAGGTGAACAACCGCCAAACAATTGGAACATATCTCAAACGATACTGCTGCTAAGGTATGACTTTATCCTTTGTCCATTTGAGTTTGAAACTAACTTATTACAGATTTCCTATCGAAGCTATCGAAGGTACGCGATCTCGAAGACACCCTTTTTACACGAAGGCCTTAGGTTTTAAAACTTGCGTTGCACTCTTTATCCTTTAGATAGGATTTTGTCCCAAATGGGTTTTACCGGCAAGGTTTGTAATGAGGCAACAATTATATGCTACCTAAGGAGGACTCAATAATATCCAAGGCTTCTTTTCAATCAACCTCGAATACTGGGAGGCATCACCCTCAGAGGTTATATTTTCAAGGAAAATACTTCACGCCTAAGCGGGCCTCGATAGGAAAACTTTGTAATGGGCCAAATGGTCAGATGAACCGTGTCCATATAAGATAGTCGAGCCCCAACGGCAAAAGATGTACGCATGTATCAAATTACTTGAAGAAGCATTCTGTTTATATCAAAAACACTTTGTGTCTCAAAGAAGTCTACTATTATACGAGCTCAACACTTATAATCCTACGACAAACGGCTCAAGAGCCAAAGCATAAAAGCATCCCCGAATACTCGGGGACTGTCATCGATAGTCAATACATCCGAGTCAGCAAAAACTCGGACTCATAAGACCTTGAAGAGGCATCCCCTCGAAACAAAGGCCAAGGCCAATATACTCGTGGACTAACTTTTCGAACAAGTTCGTAAAGTTATCGGGAAACAAGTCCAAGTGACATACCCAAAGGCTACGATCATATTAAAGACTTTGGTCAGGCAAAAAGGCTGCGACCTAAATAACGCGGCTCGGAGACGTCCGACTTCCGCTATAAATCAAAGGCCTTCAAACACTTTATAAAAACCGGTTATATCAGGCTACCCTCGACAAAAGCAAAATATAATGGGCTTCGATAAATTCGGTCCTCGAATAATTTAAAGGCTTCAAGAACGTCATCCCTCGATAAAAACTCAAAAGGTATTCGATTATCAGTACACAAATAAGGTCCGGATATGTCGAACCTTCGAAAAACTCAACGGGTACAAAAACACATGCTAAGGCATAACTAAATTTTCACTAAGTCTTTTAGCCAAAAAGAGGGAAAAATTATATAGCCATTCTCGAGGCCGAATTGGCCCAATTTAAAGAGCCTAAGGCCGATGTTAAAAAGCCTAAGGGCCGATGTGTAAGAGCCTAAGGGCCGATGTATAAGAGCCTAAGGGCCAACTTCGAAAGGCTTAAGGGCCAAAAACATATCGTTCGGGACTCCATTCTCACTCAACTCGGACTCAAGAGTCGCAATATCCCAAGCTCACATCGAATCAATTTAAAACTTAGCTCGAGGATTATTATATCTATCG
The DNA here is from genome assembly GCF_001879085.1 of Nicotiana attenuata. Lineage (NCBI taxonomy): Eukaryota > Viridiplantae > Streptophyta > Magnoliopsida > Solanales > Solanaceae > Nicotiana > Nicotiana attenuata. The sequence continues at coordinate 326,218 of NW_017670474.1, read as the reverse complement.
GTAAAGACCCAAGGGTTTATTATGTCCCGAGTCCAAACCAATTCTCGGGCCAACCATTCAAGTTATGCAATCAATGTATTCTATAAATAAAGACAAATGAAATCCAGCACAAGTAAAAAATGAGATAAAAAGTTCCTCTTGTATTTCCAAAAGGTGATTACAAAAGATATCTACACAAGGGATACTTGCACAAAAATGCGAATAAGGAAACCTAAATCTACTTCGGGGCCATATCTTCGGCAGTTGCATCTTCAAGAGCAGTATCTTCGGGGGCCTCACCCTCGAGGACTCCATCTTCGTCTCCTCCACTCTCAGAGCCACTGGCTGAATCATCCTCATCGAAAAGCAAAGCAGCAACCTCTTCTTCCAAGGTCTTCGCCTTTTCAATATCGGTGTTGAGATCGAAGCTGCGAGCGTGTACCTCCTCGAGGGTTTCCCTCCGGGACTGTCGCCTAGCATGGTCGAGTGCACATGATAACTTAACTTCGGCCGCAGTGGAGATCTCCTTGGCCCGGGCATTAGCTGCTTCAGCTCGGTACGTGGACATAATTTCCTCAGCATCAGATTTGGCCTTAGCTAGCTCAACAACAAATTTAGCCTTGAGCCCCTCGATTTTGCTGCCTCGATCCAGGCCCTCCCCCTTCACGCTTTGGAACTGAAGTTCGAGTGAAGCCAGCTGCTCCCGAAGGGTTTCTTTCTCAGAGGCAAGATTGTCCATGCCTTGCCTCCAGCCCAGGGTTTCGGCCTCCTTCATCTTGAGCTCCTCTTGAAGCTGCTCCACCAGTTCACCCTTTCGTTGAAACTGCAAAATAAAATTATTAGAAGACCAAATGGGTTGGTCCATGATAAAACTTCTGAGGGAATATTACCTCTTCGGTATGTTCGGTTCGTTGTTGACAAACCTTTGCCAATTCGGCTCGAAGATCACTGATTTCCTCCTCCTTCTAGACATAGAGGGTTTTAAGACTGTCCATCTCTTCCGAGATCTTCTTAAGCTCAGCCTCACATCGAGCAAAATCAGCTCGAGACTTGGAAAATACCATTTTATGGAGCACCACAGCCTTCATAAAAAAGGGGGAAAGTTAGATTCAGAACAGCAAAAGCAAAGCGCAGGCGTAATTCTGAAGGACAGAAAACTCACTTGTTTGAAGAGTCGACGAGCCTCATCAAAGATGATGGGTCGGGGCCATCTTCAATCCCTGCGAGGCATTCTCTAAAGATGTCATGCCCTTCGTGGCTCGCCCCCATTTCAGAAGATCTCATGTTCTGAGCATCTCGAATTTGCCCCTCGGAGAACTCCGGACCAGGTAGTGAGTCATCCACATTGATTACCCCAAGTGATCCACTCGGGGCATTCTCTTTTATTTGAAGGGGCTCGGGATCAGGCCCCTCGACCTCGCCCCCCCAAATAGCCTCCTAGGCGAGGTGCCTTTCTAGTGCCCGATGGATCAGGGACTTTGTTTGAACTCCCCTCGGAGATCTCTTCGACTCTGGAATGAACCACATCAACCATCACCGGCTCGACGGACTTCGAAGCACCAGTGTTTCCTCTTCTACGAGCTACCAACAGGCAGTCGTCATCTTCTTCTTCCTCCTGATCCTGAAGGCGTTGGGCCGTTTTCGGAGATAAGGCCACCGTATCGGCCTTGGACTTACGAGCCGCGCTTTTCTTGGGCTTCGAGGGATTTGCAGGTGACTCCCTTTTTCTTTTCTTTTCTTTAGAAGGCCTCGGGATCTCTTCTTCACCAGCCGGGGCCGACCGCATAGCAACGTCATCTCCGAGACCTGCACAAAACCGAAGTAAGTATTCCACTAAAGAAGTAAAAGTAAACAAACAAGAGAACTCACCATGATTTTTGGCCTCCCATCGGCCCTTGGCCAAATCTCACCAACAACGCTCCGAGTACGAGGAAGTGGAAGCCAGTTTTCGGACCCAGCCTTCAAGGTCCGGGACCGCACCAGGAAACTAAGCAGTAGCTGCTCCATCGGAAAGGGGTTAGACCAAGGGAAAAGAAAAGCCGAGAAAAAGAAGAGAAGGCAGGGTATAAAGTTACTATGCACTTACGTTTCATGTTCCACTCCTCGAGGAACGACATCCAATCAGCAAGAATTAGGTCGGAGGTCCTGACTCGGACAAACCGACTCATCCACCCTTGGTCTTTGTCCTCGTCGATACTGGAGAAGAGAGATTTCAAGGATCGGCATTGTAGTTTTATCAAGCCGCCTCGGTAAAGTCGAGGACTGTACAGCCTGATCAGATGGTCGAGGGTGAAAGGCATCCCCTCGACTCGACTTGAAAAGAATCTGATCAAATGAACAATTCGCCAGAATGAAGGGTAGATCTGGCCAAGCGTCACTTGGTATCGTCGGCAAAAGTCAAGAATGACCGGATCTCTGGGACGCTGAGCTGGAATTGCGGGGCCCAGCATGAATGGGTAGGTATACACGCTTAAGTACCCCACTTTATATGTAGTGATGTCCTCCTCGGGGGAAGGGATCACTACGTCTTTGTTCTCCCACTTGCAGTCCTTCTTTTCTTGCTGGAGCTCGTCCTCGGTTATCAAACAGACGTATGGAGACATGGGCTCGCATCGGCCTGGTGTTGATACAGGTTTCTCTGTCTTGAAATCGGATGTTATTCAACACGGCGGGGGATTGCACTCCTCAATACGAGGGGGCACTACTGCTTTACTCTTGGTCGGTCGAGAAGATGAAGAAGCTTTTTCTTTTTGGGGAACCGATTTAGATGTCTTAGCCATTATAATGCGAAAATTCAAGAAAATGGAGAATGTTGACAATGAAGTAAGAGCTAATAGGAGAGAAGGGAGAATTCAGAGAAGTTAAAAGAGCTAATGAGACTTTGAGAATAATATGAGAATAAAGTTTTCAAGATTGTGAAGTTGATCTACTTATAGGGTTCATTTAAGCGTACTGAGGAAGCCAAAAAGCCGAACGTCAGTCACCTCCAATTAATGACTTTGAGAACCGCACGAAAAGTAACCTTTCAGTCACTTTAGCCGCTGACATCACGAGATTGGCATCAGGATCAAGGCGTTGAAGATTAATTCACTTCTTATCGACCTATTTCGAGTTTGAGCAAATGCTCACTCAACTACTAAGCCCAAGGGCTACCCGGATTTGAGAAAATTCTCACTCGAGGATTGTCTACGAAGCCCAAGGGCTAACTTTATTTCAAATTCGAGACCTTGCTCTCACTCAATTCGGACTCAGGAGTCCTGATGTCCCGAGCTCCCATCAAATCAATTCGAGCTTAACTCGAGGATTAATAAAAACCTTAAAGGGTATTATATTGATCGAACCTAAGGGTTTATTATGTTCTGAGTCCGCTGTTCGGACTAATCACCAAATTTATACAATCAAATTTTTGCAAATAAAGACGGAAGGGAATTCAACATGAGCCAAAAACGAGACAAAGAGATCCTTTTATATTTCCAAGAGATGGTTACAAAATATATTTACAACATCCACGAAGGATCCTTACACAGGAGAAAAGGAGCAAAATACAAAAGCCAAGAACCTAATCTACTTTTAAGGCTACGTCCTCGAGAGCGGAATCTTCGGGAAACTCCTTCCCGGGGACGCCATTTTGATCTTTGAAAATGTTTGTGTGCCTGAAGAAATTTAGGGCAGAGAACCCTCGATAAATGTAACTATATTTCCAGCAGCGGGGATCGAGCATTCTGTTGAAATTTTGGGCCATAATCTGTTAAAAAAGAGCGACAAAAGAAAAAGACCAGAAGGGAAGACAAGAAGATGTAGCTTCACCTTCTATCACAAGAAAAACCAAAAAAGGTTTCCAGATGCACGAGCAACGATCCAAGAATGTTCATCCTTGGGACATTGTACCGGTGTAGGATGCAAAATCTGGTAGACGATAGTGCCACCTCACTCCATGAAAAACAAAAGGAATGAAGTGCTACACCAGGTTGAAGTTAAGAAAGATGAGCGGCAGGGTGAAGTTCGCATATTTTCTGATGCGGGAAGGATTCTGCGCCCTTCTCTCGTTGTTTCGAATCGAAGCTTTGAAAAGGAGAGCCTTGGCGTAACTGGTAAAGTTGCTGCCATGCGACCAAGAGTAGGTTCGAACCATGGAAATAAATTATTAGAGAAAGGAATAACAACGAGAAAGAATCGGAGTAAATGAAGATGAAGTGCGTACAGTTCTTTGTTCAACAGAGTAGCCTCATATTTATAGAAAGGCGACGACGGTTCGGCGAGTGGACGACCAATGCTGGTGCGCATTTGATGTTTTGGGGAAGCGTGCTGACATGACATTTCTGATCACTTCAAAGTGCCTATGTCACGGACATGACGTCATCATGAGAGGCTCGGGAAAATCGAGGTTCAAATAGTTTCTTATCATCTTATTCTAAGAAACGCGGGGACTATCTATATACGGTCAAAATTATATGCCTCCGATTTATAGGCTCGAGGGTCCGTCATAGGCCCCAGTTTGGGTTCGAGACCAGTGGACCAGAATCGAGCTCAAAGACAGGGTGCAATACCCGGAGATAGGAGTACGAGGAATACCGGGGCCGAGTATGCTCGACCCCGAAATAGTTCTGTTATGAATTTGTAACAGAATAAGCTAGATTCTTGCCACGTTCCTATGATCATGGCGCAAATCCCGGAATAGGATTGCACGATCCGGTACTAGGCGGTTAGACAACTATACCAAGGATATTCCTTATTGTAAATAGAAATATTCCTTATTTAGGGTTCCCCTATTATATAAAGGGGACCCCCGTCATTTGTAACGACACATAATCACTGAGAAAAGAATATACTCTCTACTTTTTGCCTACTGTTCACCAGCATTGTCCTTTAGCTCTACTGCTTTTGCTCTACTTTTCTTACTTTATTGCTCTTAGCCCGTCTCGAGATCACCATCTCGAGGTTAATACTGTCAAGTAATATTGGTTTGATTCACTTGTCTCTTTCACTTCTACTTCATATTTCTTGATTATTAATTGGTATTGAACTAAATCACATATCTTTAAAACCACAAATCAAATTTAATTGTTACTCGTATTTTCGAGGTAAACATAAACACTTGTTGCCAAGAACTATGTGATTTTGTTTTTTGTTTATCAAGCATGTTTTGCATTATCTATATATAAGTCTTTCTTCTCCGCTCCATTGTTTATAAGTTGGATTAGCACAAAGTTGATTAAAATAACTAAATTGTTGAACTGATAACTAATTATGAGTTGTAAATTGATTATTTACACAATAGTTAGTAACCACGGAAACAAAATTGATTAAATCAAATAAAATGATTCATTTAATATCTCTAAGGCAAAAGGTGGAGCAGCTGATGACTATTGTAAATTATTCAAGAAGCCTTAGATGCGAAGTTATATTCGCCAACATATATAACATGGTTTTGGAGCTTATATGTGGATTGAAGACTTAGCTTTTCGGACTTCTAGGAGAGTCTTAATGCAGCTGGTAGGTTTACAATATAAAACTCAATCTCGAGAAATGTGTCTTCGGAGTGGATTCGGGCAAGTTCTTAGGCTTCATGGTGTCAAACAGGGGGATTGAGATCAATCCCAATAAAATCAAAGCAATCGAAGAGATTACGGCGGTGTTACATAGGTTGAGAAGCTCATTTGAAGTAGAATTAAAATTAGTTCCTTCAAAGTATTGAAATAAGAGAAAAGAAAGTTAAATCGCTAGATTGTGTGGATAGAGAAAATAAGTCAGAAAAGATATGACATTGTATCCGATATTGTAATCTTCGTTGATCAGCACAAAAGATATACGGTCTTGCAAGAATGTATTACTTTAAAAATTCTGGCCATCTCAAATAAAATTTGGTGTGGAGCCCAGTTGTCACGGGCTTGATTTTTGTCTGCCAAAACCAGCCCGTGCGGCAGTCAGGCTCACGCCCAACTTCAGCCTTCTTACAACACTTAGCCAAAATTTCAGGAAGTTTAGACTTAGAATATTTTTAGGCAGCTTTCAACGTAGTAAGTTTGGGACTGTTTTAGGCAACGAATTTAAGTAAAGGAAACAGAAAATTAACAAGAACACAAGGCACAATATACAGGAAACTCTTTTTCCAACTTAATATTTAACTCGAGCATACAAAGAAACTCAAACTCAAAGTACAATGTCGTGTACAAGATCACTCTTGACCCTCAGATTTTCTCACAAGACTACGCTTAGCTTTAGGCTTTTTCACTCTTGAAAACAGACTTAGGAACTCTTTCCTAACTCAAGCATGAACTCCCACACGTTTTTCTCCCTCCTCCTGCCACAAACATAAGGGTGTTGCACATTTATAGAATATGTGATAGCCCTTTGCCTTTACATTTGTCGCTCTTAGACTTACACACTTGTCTCACACAATGCACTATTTTAGCCTAGTGTAGTTGATATCCCCCAAATACTAGGATCATGTTAGATCATGCTAATATAATGGAAACATGGCTACAAACACGTTATAGCACCACCTGCCAGATTTGAACAAAAAGCCAACTCCGTCATGTGTACAATATGTGCCTTGTAACCGCCTTTGACTTTGTCAATGCTGGAACTTGCTGCCTATGTGCGTGCCTTGGCTTGAATCAGGCGCCAATGCCTTGATCTCAGGTGCATTGCAGCGACATGTAGCCCTTGCCAATGCCCACTCCCCAAAGTCATGACAAGTCTGCCTTACACGCATGCCTTCATTGCACTTTGTCTGCCTTTGCCCACTTCATTTTTGCCTCACCATTATTGCCTCATGCCTTGTTGCTTTTGTCATGCCTTAGTGTCACCTTCAGCACGCATCTCATTGCCAAGCTGCCTTGCCTCCCTCAAAACCTTGTCCATCACTTGCCCGTTTTCTCTTTTGCCTTGGTGGTGGCTTGTGCCCTTAGCCGGGCAACACTCATGCTGCCCCATGACAACACTCTCGTTGTCAAGTCAACCTCAACGAGGCGGACCCCTAACAGCAGGCTAGCCAGCACTGAGAAACGCCTTTCTCTTTTTTGTTGATTTAGATGACCTGTGAAAATTGAGAAACTCACTTGGCAACCCTGCCCCCACCACACCAAATTGACGTTCGGCCGAAGGAGTAGCAGCACTTTCGTTTAGATTGTAGACTACAGTGCGCAGTTGGTCCCCTGTCTACTATTTGGGCAACTTCCTCTCCGTTATGCCGCTGCTTCTTATTTAGTGCGACATATAATGTGTCACAGCTGTTCTAATAATGTCCTTTATTTTATCGGTAACAAAATTTCAAATGGGAAATCGCTACTTAAGCTTTAAGTTAACGAATCAAGATGAAAGTATTGGAATCTAAAATAACTCAATCTTCAGCTCTGCCTGTCAAATTAACTTTATTGATCTTTACTTTTGTTTTCTCTTTTTGAATTTTCCCAAGTCAATAACATATGACTAAAGGCGTATGGACTTGTATGCTCGTAAAGCTCATTTTTTGATACCTATTATTATAGATTCCATCTGTACCAAGTCATGCCTGCCCAAGCAAGAACAACTAAAAGATAAATCTAGAGGAATTTTCACAAACCACTAGTGTTTAGTAGCTATTAATTTTCTATAACTATTATATACATAATTACTTCCTATAGCTAACATTCAGTTGTTACGGTAATGTATTCGCTGTATTCGCGCTGCTGTATTCATGAATATAGCAGCAAAAAGCGCCTAAAAATCAGGGTAGTCCAGCTGTACGCGCATGTATTCACATGTATTCGCGCCATGTATTCATGAATACAACAGCAAGAAGCGCCTAAAATCAGGGCAATCCAGCTGTACTAGCATGTATTCACATGTATTCGCGTTGTTGTATTCATGAATACAGCAGTAAAAAGCATCTAAAATCAAGGAAGCCCAGATGTACGCGCATGTATTCACATGTATTCGCGCGCATATATTCATGAATACAACAACAAAAAACGTCTAAAATCAGGGCAGTCCAGCTGTATGTACATGTATTCACATGTATTCGCGTCATGTATTCATGAATACAGTAACGACAATCACCTTAAAAATAGGTATGTCTAGTTGTCTAAGAGAGAGGAAAAACATAAATAGCGTATTTCATGTCTTATTTCATGCCTCAATGGTAGTATATATCATAAATACTTATTTTGCTATAAAATATAATAGGTAGCTATAGATAATACTATTTTAAAATAATTTTGATTTATAATAAATCGGGCGTATACCTTTACTATAAGAGGTAAAATTTCTATAAATCTATTATTGTTAAAAGGCAAGAAAAATTTAAATAAACCCAAGTAATTCATCGTTCTCTCAAAACGAACAATTAAATATTTTTCAGAATAAGCCATAAGCAACCAACTACGACCAATATATTTATGTCTTAATCTTTGACAGAATCAGAAGAAAGGAAATTCCAGCATGTGCAAGCAACCAAAAGCACAACAACAAAATAAAAGCAGAGAATGGGACAGATTCTGATAGCAAATGTTACTTGTTCTTGTCCCCCTACCCCCCCCCCCCCCCCTTTTACCCTCCCCCCTTCCCCTCACAACTCCAATAAAAGGCATGTGGCATGAAATGAGTTATGTCCTTTCTCTAGCCCCAGTTCTTTTTTCCCCTCAAATCTCAACCATTTTAACGTAATGGAAAACTAAGGAATAAATACACTTCTTCTAAAACTTAGAAATAATACATTGTTACACTAATCACCTCTTCTTGTACTTTTCCTTGCCTGTGGAAAAGATAGAGCTCAAACCAAAAAAACTTGGTGGAGGGACATTTAATACTGAGTTGATTTTAATCCCATTGTTGTATGTATTACTTGGAATCTTCCTCAATGGAGGTTTTTGATACTGACCTGTAGATATAGAGGATGATGATTTCTGGGAATGCTGTTTGTGCTTAACACTTGGAGTTGAATTACTTCGAGATAAAAGTGGCAAAGGACATAAAGTCCTAGCATAACTAGTACTACTACTGCTACTACTAGTTCCACAATTCAAACTACGACTACGCTTGAAGTTCCAAAATGACTTCGAGTTGTTGCTGTTCTGCTTTTGATCGTCTGAAGATGAAGACGATGATGTTTCAAGAATCCCACTTTTTATTTCACTTAAATTTTCATTCTTGAAACATGTGTTACTGGGCGCGACCAACTTATGACTTTTCGTGCGTGGCTTTTCTGCCTTGTTGAGTGGAAGAGTTGGAGCAATATTTTTTTTCTTCATTTCAATGGGAAGAATCTTGCCATAAACTGATTCTTGAACAGCAGCCGCCGACATATAATCCGGTTGGTTTGTTCTTGAACAAAGACGATGGAGTTTGGGGCTGAGCAACTTGATTTTCTGTTAATATATTTCAATGTATTTTCATGCATTTCATTGTATTCATTGTCTTTTTTTTCATTGTATAATTCAATGTGTCTCATTGTATTTCATTGTATTCACTATCTTTTTTTCTCATTATATTTTAATGTATCCCGCTGTATTCTATGTATTTTATTGTATTCACTGTCTCGCTATATGCCATGAATGTATTCATAAATTTTTTTTTAATTAATATAATTTATGTATTCAGATGTATTATATAATTTCTCTTAAGATTGCTATATTTTTGGAGTATTTTTCGGTTGAGAATCTTTTTTATAACTGAAAATACAAAATTTGTGTGTTATAATTGAGTTTGTTGAGTTATATTAGGAGTCTATTATGTTAACTGATTCACTTTCCGTTTAAAAACGGTGTAATGCCCTATTTCACGCCGTGAATACAGTTGAATACAATAATCTGTCCGGCTGTAATCCCATGTTTCACTCCATGAATACAGTCGAATACACTCGAATACAACAACTGATTAGCTGGACTTCCCTGATTTACGCCTATTTTTGCTACTGTATTCATGAATACAATAGCTTAAATACATCAAATACATCTTATAACCACATAAAAAGTATCTATAATCCGTAATATAGCAAATAATATCTATAGATAACTAATTACTACTAAAAGATAGTGCTTTATGAAAATTTCCCATTTTATTACTAGGGAAAAGTGGGCACTCTTCAATTGTATTCAAATTTGCTACACACAAAAAGTTGGAGAACTTATTCTTCGGTGAAGTAGTAGCTAAAAAGTAATGTAGAAGCACAAAAAGTGAAAAAGGAGGCTAACGAGGATTATATACTATGCTAGTTGAATAGAGTAGTCTTTCAAGTCTACTCAAGATGCATATAATATCACTATTTTGTTAAAAAAGAATATATTAGAGAGAATTTTACATTATTTATATACTTAAGTGAGTTCATTACTCAAATGGTCACTCAACTATCCCAAATTATTTCCTAAAGTCACTTTGCTTTCGTTTGTAACAACAAAGTCACTGAACTATGCCTATTGCACTCGGAATGTCACTCAACTAGATTTTTTAAATTTTGGATTGCCAAATACCTACTTTATCCTCTAATTATAAACATTTATCTTCTTTTTAGTTTTTTTTAACTTTTTAATATTATGATTTTCCCTTTTTAATTTATATTAAGGACTTACCTATAGAATAAATAAATATTATTTATAAATTAAAAAAATAAAAAGTATTTAAGCATATATAATGCTGGAATAAAAAAATAATGAGCATAGTAAAAAAAGCATTAATTACCATAATTTCTTAGTAATAATAATTTTAGTATTAACAATAAAAATTCAAAAATTTATTTACACAATTCAGAATAAAAAAATAAAGGTTGTAAAATATATATTCCATGCACGTAATATAAAAATAATTATTTAAATAAAGGCAGTTTTATAATATACATTATATATTCTTGAAAATTATGCTCAATTATATCATTATGTTTCTACCAACTTTCCGAAGACACAAAGTTATGTCACCGGAAAGCAGGGACTATCTATATAGGGTAAAATATGCTATGTTAAGTTGTGCATGGAATATATATAATATAATTGAGCATAATTTTCAATAATATATAATGTTTATTGTAAAATATTTTTATTTAAATAATTATTTTTATATTACGTGCATGGAATATATATTTTACAACCTTTATTGTCTTTCATTCTGAATTTTGTAAATAAATTTTTGAATTTTTGTTGTTAATACTAAAATTATTGTTACAAATAAATTATTCTAATTAATTTTTTTATTATGCTCATTATTTTGTTATTCCAGCATTATAGATACTTAAATACTTTTTATTTTTTTAATTTATAAATAATATTTATTTATTCTATAGGTAAGTCCATAATATAAATTAAAAAGGAAAAATCATAATACTAAAAAATTTAAAAAATAAGTAAAAGAAGACATAATTTAGAGGGTAAAATAGGAATTTGGCAATCCAAAATTTGAAAAATATAGTTGAGTGACCTTCTGAGTGCAATAGGCATAGTTCAGTGACTTTGTTGTTACAAATAAAAGAAAAGTGATTTTAGGAGATAATTTGAGATAGTTGAGTGACCATGTGAGTAATTGACTCATACTTAAGTTGAACTTTATATTTAAATTTTAAGATAGTAAACAGAAAAACATCTCAGTACCTCACCCCTGCACTTTGGTACCTTTTCTCCATTTTTAAAAACTAATAAAAGGTTAAAGAAAAATCCTTTTCTCTTCTATTAAAATGGTCGACCTTTTTAATGGTTAGCAGAACATTTCTTAAAAAGGATCCCCTTATACTCTCTTGTCCACCAAAGAAAACTAACTCCATCAAAATACAAGTTTTATCTTACCACTCTTCAACGTTTACTTTTCCTATTTTTTTTTTGGTACGAAAGATAAATATTATTAATTAAACATATGCGTACAGAGACATTGATGTTCAAGTTGCACCATATTACAAACTAAGCTATTACTAGTAGTAGGTACATTGTTTGTGGTATTCCTAATGGAACTATCATCACAACAACATAGTAGTAGTAAAGACTTTCTTCTCTAGGCGCACGTTAGAGTGCATGAACTAACGTACGCCAATCGCCATGGGAAGGGGAAGGCCGAAGAAAATCGTTACTACACACATTCCAGTGGAAGCTTCAGCGTCTCAGACTCCAGTTCAAAAATCCAATCATGATCAGAAAAGTGTTCAGGAAGAAACTCCGATGGAACAGTGGCCGATATTGACGAATATGAAGGAGAAGGGACAAACTTCAGGGATGAGAACGGAACAAGCTAGTATAACTCAATTAGAAGCAGTGATAGCACATGCAGATACTAATTCAAGTGGAAAAAGGATAATTGAACAGAATAATCGAGCAATTACCAAGGAAGCAGAGAAGCAGGGAGAAGGTGATGTAGCTGGAAAAGGATCAGAAAAATGGGCGAATCTATTCGTAGGTTCAACTTTTGCAGCAAAAGGTATGGATCTGAGCTATATTCCGCCTACTATCAGAAATGGAGAAATAACAGTTGAATTATGCAAAGAAGAGGTAGAAGAGGAAACTCAAAAGTGGAAATTAGCTTTAATTTTGTATGTTGTGGGGGGTAGTCCGTCAATTGGTGCAATGGAGAGATATATAGCTTCGATGTGGAATTTTGTTGCAAAACCTAAAGTCTACTTCCATAACGATGGGTATTTTTTGGTGAAATTTAATTCGATTGAAGATCGGGATGAGGTATTGTACTCTGGGCCACACATGATGAATAATAAGCCAATTATAGTGAAAGTGTGGTCAGCTGATTTTGATTTAAACAAAGAAGTTCTGCAGACCATACCAGTGTGGGTGAAATATCCAAATTTACCTTTGAATTGCTGGGGTAAGAGATCACTAAGTAGGATTAGTAGTGGATTGGGAGTACCTTTGTATGCAGATGCATGTATTACACAAGTTGACAGGATCTCATATGCTAGGGTGTTAGTGGAGATGGATGTGACAAAAGAGCTACCAAAATCAGTTAAAGTAACTGATCCTAATGGGAGAGAGTTTATGCAAGTAATTGAATATGATTGGGTGCCGGAATTCTGCACAAAATGTATGCAGGTGGGACATCAATGTAGAAGGACAGACCAGCCAAACATAAGGAATAAGAACATAAAACAGAAACAGGAATGGCAACCAAAAGGGATACCAAAAGTAAATGAAGGAGAGGAGAGGAAAACAGTGCAAGGGGAAAACACAAGTAAGGAGATAATAAATAATCAGGTGGAGAGTCATAAAGGGAAGGAGGAACAACAATGGCGAACAGCTATAGGAAGATCAGTAGCAAAGATAAGGGATAAACAGCAGACAGAAGTAGTGACCATATTGAATGGTTTCAACTTGCTTGCAGAATCTTTGATGTCATACAAAGAAGGAGAAGGTAGCAGTAGACAGAGAAAGGATACAGGACAAGGGGGAGGTACTCAAAACCTCTTTATTCCAGTATGAAGCTCATCACTTGAAATGTAAGAGGCTTGAATAAGCATGCTGGCAAAATGAGGTAAAGTGGTTTATTGCAAGTAATAAAGTGTATATAATAGCAATATTGGAACACAAAATCAAAAAACAAAATGCAGCACAAGTTATTAGGAGAATAGCTCCAGGATGGAAGTATATAGATAACTATGAGCAGAGTAGTAAAGGGAGAATATGGATAGCATGGGATCCCAACGAAATAGAATGTAAAGAGGTGTGTAAAACTGAACAACTGATCCATTCCAGAATATATGTGAAGAGACTAGATACTCAGATTAACTTTACTGCAGTATGGATTGCATAGTGTAGAGCAAAGGAAAAGCCTATGGTCTACATTAGAAAGTATTCACTCAACACAGCAAGGAGCTTGGTTAGCCATGGGTGATTAAAATGCTATAAGGAAGGGGGAAGATAGACCAGTGGGAAGTCCTGTCCAAGAAGCTGAGGTTAGAGATTTCAATGATTTCATGATAAATAATGGGTTAGCTGAATTAAAAAATAGTGGAAGAAGGTATACATGGACTAATGGGAGCACTTATAGTAAGATTGATAGGGCAATTGTTAATACAGATTGGTTACTCTCAATGGTACAGAATGAAGTGTGGGTTATGGATCCTCATAGTTCAGACCATTCTCCTATGAGTATTGAACTGGAGGTACAGGAAGAAAAGAATGCAAAGCCTTTTAAATTCCTAAATCATCTAGCTGAGCATGACAATTTTCTGAAGACTGTTGATGAAGTTTGGAGTCAATCTTATGGAAGACAGAAAATGTGGAGTGTATGGCAAAAAATGAAGAAAGTAAAGCAAGCAATGAAGGAGTTGAACAAGGCAGAATATAATGGTGCAGAGGTGAAGGTCAAGGAATGTAGACAGAAATTGATAGAATTGCAGAAACAAATGAGGACCCCAGGGCAAAATAGACAACTAATAGAAGAGGAGAAAGAAGCAAAAATACAACTGGAAAAATGGTCACAAATAGAGGAGAGTATTATGAAGCAGAAGTCTAGAATTAAATGGTTGCAATTAGGGGATGCAAATACTGCTTACTTCTTTGCCAGCATGAAGAGTAGATGCAATCAAAACAAAATTAGAAGATTGATAAAAAGTGATGGCAGCTTTGCATACACAAAGAAGGACATAGAGGAAGAGGTGATAGGTTTCTATAAGCAACTCTTGGGGACTTCAGCAGATGAACTACCAGCAGTCAATCCAGTAGTAATGAAAGATGGTCCAAAGGTGAACAGAATACAACAGATGCAGCTAGTAGCAGAGGTGACTAAGGAGGAAATATATCAAGCTTTGGAAGGCATCAGTGATATGAAAGCTCCAGGTTGTGATGGTTTTAATGCAGTTTTCTTTAAAAAAGCTTGGCCAGTGATAGGAGAAGAGATTACAAATGCAGTGCTAGAGTTCTTTGAAGAATCTCAAATGTGCAAACCAATCAATGTTACAACAGTTACCCTCATACCAAAGGTGAAAGATCCTGTCAAAATTTCTGAGTATAGACCTATTTCCTGCTGCACAATTCTATACAAAATTATATCCAAGGTTCTAACTAACAGGCTAAAGGATATCATGGATGATATAGTGGATAAAAACCAGGCTGCATTTGTTCCTGGTAGGCTGATTAATGATAATATAATACTAAGTCATGAATTAGTTAAAGGATATAATAGGAAAGGGGTATCCCCTAGATGCATGATGAAGATAGACATGAAGAAAGCTTATGACTCAGTGGAATGGAGATATCTAGAACAAGTCCTAACTTGCTTGCAAATACCTGAGAAGTTCATACAGTGGATCATGCAATGTACTACCACAGTATCCTACTCCATCCTGATCAATGGTGCACCTACAGAACCTTTTAAAGCTAAGAAGGGACTTAGGCAAGGAGACCCCTTGTCACCTTATCTCTTTGTGATAGTTATGGAATACTTAACAAGACTGCTAAAGACTCTCAGAAAGAATCCAGACTTCAACTACCATCCAAAATGCAGCAAGATGAATATTATTCAGTTGAGCTTTGCAGATGACCTATTGCTGTTTAGTAGGGGAGACAGGATGTCAGTACAGTTGGTATTTCAATGCTTTCAACAATTCTCAGAAGCATCAGGGTTAATATATAATAGAGAGAAAAGTTCTATAATATTTGGAGGAGTCAGGGAAGAGCAGCAACAACAGATATTAGATGATCTGGGATTTGTCAAAGGGGAACTACCAGTGAGATATCTAGGAGTGCCTCTTAGCACTAAGAGGTTATCCTTGGTACAATGCCAGCCTTTAATAGAGAGAATGCTAGGAAGAGTTCAGTCTTGGACAACAAAATTTCTGTCCTATGCAGGTAGAATTTAGTTGATCAAAAGTGTCTTGTTCTCTATACAAATATACTGGTCACAGATTTTTGTACTTCCAAAGAAGCTGATCCACACAATTGAGAAAGTTTGCAGAACTTTCTTATGGACTGGGAGAACAGAAGAATCCAGGAAAGCTCTAGTGGCTTGGGAAACTTTGTGCAAACCAAAGGCAGCTGGTGGTTTAAATCTGCTAAATGTTGAAGCCTGGAATAAAGCTGCAATTTGCAAATTGATGTGGAATTTGTGCAAAAAGAAAGGTAGGTTATGGGTGCAGTGGGTGCATGTGTATTACAAGAAACAGATAGCAGGGTGGAATATTGAAGCAAAACAAGCTTCATGGATAATTCAGAAGATTTTCAAAGCTAGTCAATACTTTGAGGAAGCTGGATATAAGGAAGACGATATGGAGAAGACGGAGAGCTTTTCAGTGAAACAACTATAAACAAAATTGAGAGGAAATTTTGAGCGAGTCACATGGAGGAAGATTATGCAACGAAATCTGGGAGCTCCAAAGTGAAAGTTTATTATCTATCTAGCTGCTCAAAGGAAACTAATGACCAAAGATAGGCTAAGAGGAATGGGATATGTAGAGGAAGTCACATGTGAATTATGCAACAAAGAAGAGGAGTCTATTGATCATTTATTCTTTTCTTGTCCATACACTTTCAAAGTGTGGACAGTTTTATTGAAATGGCAGGGGATAAGCAGGAAAGCAATGCAATGGAATGAAGAGCTAAACTGGGCAGTCAAATATTACAAAGGAAGAAGCATAAAAGCAGAACTTTACTTGCAGAAGCGGGATACCATGTATGGCAGGAAAGGAACAACAGAATTTTCAGAGGTGTGAAGCAGACTATTCAGGAACTTGTTCGAACTATAGCTCAAGCAATACACGGAAGAGGAAGATGTATACAACGACTTCAAGTTAGTTTAGATGAGATGAATTACTATCCTACTTGTATGTAATAGAAAGGAAGAAAGTAGATTAAAGTTAGAGTTGAGAAATGTAAACAGTCATGATTGTATAATTCCTTCTTGAAATGAAATGAAATTAATTACCAAAAAAAAAAAAACATAAGGGGTTGATAGTAGGTGATGTACATTCGTGTTTCCATTTTGTGGTTTCTTGCTGCTCCTCCCAACTGATACAGCATGGTGATCTTCTAAGGCACATCCTTTTCCTATCCTCGGTACCTCATCTGGTTCTTATGGAATAACGATATGGGTGACAAACGGGTGGGTCATGCCGGATGTCGACTGATTGAAAGCAGATAATACAGAATTGACAAAATATTCAACCCGAGCATATTTAATATGGATAGATAATTAATTAATCGACGGATAATATGGGCATTCATACTATCCATGCCTTCTTGAATATGATCACTTTGGAAGAATTTCTAGTATCCCAATTTGAGTCTTTGCAAATGTAAAAGTTAAATTCATTGGTTATCCATTTTTTAAAGTGGATAATATGAATCTTATCCATATTTGAATCATTTTTAAAAAGTTCATTATTCAACAATTTTTTAACGGATAATATGGATGGATAGCTATTTTTTTTAAAAAAAATTCATTTTGCCACCACTAAATAACGATAACACTTTTAAGTTTTCATTTTGGACTTCTTTTTCTTGGACAACATAAGATTTGGAGAAATTTGGGGTATTATCTTTCAAGAATCAAAAGTTCCTAAATCTGCACATGTTATGTTATGGCACCTCTGAATAGATCAACTTTTGTTTGGAGATTCTTAATAGCTACGAAACATGACATGACGTACTATTACCCAAATGTATGAAACATGACACAAAATAATTATCGGATTCCCTAGGTTTATTTGGCGTAACTTCAACTTATGATTTATGATTTATGATTGTCAATTGTCATGATGAGTACATGTACCATCAAATTGCGAGTCCGGAATCAAAATGTAATTCTTTTGAACAAGTAGCACCTTAATAGGTGTAAAAAAAAAAAGATGACATTTTTATATATAGCGCCCAAATACTGGGCGCTATACATTAACGTTAACTGTGCCGTTAATGTATAGTGCTGAGAATTTGGGCGCTATATATAAAAAACTGCCACGCCCAGTTATAGCGCCCAAATACCCGGCGCTATACCCCTTTTTTAAAAAACGAGCCGTCTTCTTCAAGACGACCATTCTGCTTCTTCTTCCTCAATATTTTATATCTTCTTCTTCTTGGTCCCCCACTCCCATACCCGTTGCCCCACTATTTTTTCAAAAAAAAAACTAGGGTCCCCCGTCCACATAAAAGGTGAAGAACGTAGGTCCCATATTCGAGTAGAGCTTCGTATTATTGTTGATTCACACTTCCGAAGTCAAAATTTCAATCTGTTTGCTTTCCGAAAATTCTAAATCGAGGTATTTCAGTTTATTTTAAGTTTGAAACTTTTATAATAATGCATATTATTTGATTTGTATGTGTTCTATTTCAGTTTGTGTTTTTTTTTACGTAAACTAGTATGTTAAATTTAATCCGGATTTAATATTAGTGTTTTATAAAAAAATAATAAATTTAGTTCAAATAAAATTTGTCTGTTAATATCGTGATTTATATAT
>NW_017670474.1:297037-307865 GCF_001879085.1 Nicotiana attenuata | reverse complement strand
ACTGCAGTTGTTCTCTGTAGCATTCCTGATAACATGGTTCATCAACCCATTCCTCAAAATCACAAATAGGTTCGCCGGGAACCTTGTAAAACTGGTTCATACAGTGCCAGTAGCGGCGTCCAACTTCACCACCGTCCCAACAATTTCGCATCAAACATGCTTTTCCATACTCTCACTTTGGTGGACGAAGAGGTTGAGCCATTTGTGAAATATTTGCTTTTAGTAAAAAAACCTTACTTTTAATGAAATATTTACTTTTAGTAAATTTTGAGCACACAAAATAACTACAATGAGCCCGTTATTTATAGGCGAGACAACACCCACATAATGTAGTGTTTAACCACGCTAAATACATAACGTACTATGTAATGGCGCTATATTTTGCGTGTTAAATATCATGATGTTGACAAGACAACTTTATGTCAGCTGGTCAACTTTTTCAGTTCGACAAGACAACACACACATAACCTAGTGAAAAAATGAAAAAATGAAACTCTTATTCTACGCTCTTCAGACATAATGAAAAAATGCTGGAGAATTTAACAACAATAAACGTTTCAACAAGAGATAAAAAATTTTTTGAATGAATTTCTATACAATCCTAACCTCTTTATATAGGAAATAGCTAGCCGGTTTTTTTTTTATATATATAGCGCCCAAAAAGTGGGCACTATACGCTTTTGAATTATTGAAGTCAGGAATTATTGGTGGGGCCAGGAAAAAGGTGTATAGCGCCCAAATACTGGACGCTAAACATAAAGTTTTATGTATAGCGTCCAGTATTTGGGTGCTATAACTGGGCGTGGCAGCTTTTTATATATAGCGCCCAAATACTCGGCACTATACATTAACGACACAGTTAACGTTAATGTATAGCGCCCAGTATTTNAGTTAACGTTAATGTATAGCGCCCAGTATTTGGGCGCTATATATAAAAATGTCATCTTTTTTTTTTATACCTATTAAGGTGCTACTTGTCCAAAAGAACCACATTTTGGTTCCGGACTCATCAAATTGCAGCCAAGATTTAAATTTAATAGGTTTAAGTTTTTAAGTTCTTTAAAGATGTGGTTCAATACTTGTACTTTAAAAAATGGATAATCTTCTGTTTCTGTTCATAATAAATTGGGAGCCATTTCGGTACTTGTCTTAGTAGGAGTACTTAAAAATTGGATACTTGTACTTAACCAATCTATGAGACTATTGTCTTCGGTACTTGAGCCTGTTTGGTGAAGCTTCTTGGAGGCTAAAAAAGTACTTTTTGAGAAAATTGAAAAAGTATTTTTGATCGGTAGTAAAAATAGTTTTTCTGTTTTTGAAAGAAGCTACGCTTTTGAGAGAAGCTACGAATTCTAGCTTTGCTTCCAAGAAGCAGAAGCAGAAAATTTATTTATCTAAGACAAAAATATTCTTACAATAAATTTATATTTTTCATATTATCTCTTATTAATTTATTTATTTTTCTACCATACCTTTCTTCTCTTTTTTATTTCCATCATTGTTTTTATTCTCTTTCTCCTATTCTCGTTGAAATATTCTCTCTATTATAAATAGATCTCCTCTTTTATATAGTGATTTATAAGAGTAGATTTTTAATTTATATTAAATGATGTATTTTGATATATTAACTTGTAAATAATAAGTAACACCAGGTACGCAAAATTATTGCTTTAGAATAACTATATTTATATTGATTAAAATTTCTAATTTAGATTGTTACTTTGTGTTTTATATTTTCGTTGAATTCCTTTATAATAAATATTTAAGTTTATATCTTTTTTAAATAATTCTAATTGCAAACTTAATCTTTATTGTCTTTTTTATAATTTGATACTTAAAAGTACTTTTTGAAAATATTGGCCAAATAGAATTGACTTACAAATAACACTTTTCAAATTAATTGGCCAAATACAAAATGCTATTTTAAAATTACTTATGTTCAAAACTACTTTTAAACAAAAGTACTTTTCAAAATAAATATTTTTTGTCCGTTTGGCCAAATAGACTCTAGTTAGTGTTAGCATTATTCAGTCGCAAAATTATTTAAGAAACCTCGCATTGGATAGCTCCGCTCGGTGTTTAGTAGGTATGCTTAAAATGTTATTTAGAAAACATTAAAGTTCGAACAAATACAACAAAAACAGAACATAATCTGCTTAAAAGAATATGAGAAAGAAGACTATCCATTTTATAATGAGAAACTTTTAGAAACCATTATGTTTTAGTGGTTATTAGTTAGTTGTAGCTACCCTTTACTATATTACTTCCTATAGCTATGTTTTCAGATTTTTTAGAGTGTATTCGATGTATTTAAGCTACTGTATTCATGAATACAGTAGCATTTCTAGGCGTGAAACAGGGGATTACAGCTAGACAGATTTTTGTATTCGAGTGTATTCGACTGTATTCATGGCATGAAACATGGGATTACAGCTGGACAGATTATTGTATTCGACTGTATTCACGGCGTGAAACAAGGGATTACACTGTTTTTAAACGGAAAGTGAATCAATTAACATAATAGACTCCTAATATAACTCAACAAACTCAATTATAACACTCAAATTTTGTATTTCCAGTTATGAAAAAGATTCTCAACCGAAAAACACCCCAAAAACATAGCAATCTTCAGAGAAATTATATAGTACATCTGAATGCATAAATTATATTAATTAAAAAAAATATATGAATACATTCATGGAATATAGCGAGACAGTGAATATAATGAAATACATAGAATACAGCAGGATACACTGAAATACAATAAAAAAAAGACAATGAATACAATGAAATACATAGAATACAGCGAGATACATTGAAATACAATGGAAAAAATGTCACGACCCAATTTCCAAACCCGGTCGTGATGGCGCCTCTCGTGAAGACAAGGCCAGCCAACTAACCCAAATCGTCTCTTTAACATTTATTAAACATAAACGAATAGGTGAATATAGCTTAACGACAATAGTAACAAGTATGTACAACCCAACACAACCCGACCAGGGTGTCACAAGTCACGAGCATCTAAAGAAACATGAACACAACTACAGGGCCAATGATAATATATAAGGAAAAATCCTGGAAATCAAAAGACAACATCCGGTGCCGCGAACGCTGGCGGTCACCTTACTCAGCTACAATAGCCATACCTTCAATCAGCTAATAACCCGCTACCGGGTGAACAATACCTGCAACTGCACGCGAGGTGCAGGGAGTAAAGTGAGTACTTCCAACTCAGTGAGTAACAAGAGTAAATAATAACTGAGAGGCAAGAAATCACGTAAGAGCACTCCATCATTCTATATAGGACAGTACCACTCTTTGAGAAAACAGTAAAACCGTGAAAATCCTTTAGAAAATATCTGGCTCAGATTAAAACCTCTTTTGAAAACATCCTTTTCCAACAGTCAAGCAAATGAACGCGTAATCAGATAGTGCAAGTCCGCACATAAGACAGCCCCTCGGGCACAACACTCCATAAACAGTTAACACCAGGGCGTCTGGTAAACAGTACAAGCAATAGCATGGATGCCAATGATATGAGAGTGCTAAATCTCATGACACGTAGTACAAACAGGAACCAATGCATGAATGCAATGCAATGCATATGACCGCTGCGGCGCGCAGCCCGATCCATTGGGTACCCGCGCTCACTGTGGGGGTTCAGGCTCCTACAGCCCAAGCGCAATATCAATATCACACCGCTGTGGCGCGCAGCCTGATCCATCCTCAGTCCAGAAATGCACATAAGCCCCTTGGGCAATAGTAAAATAACAGTCTCAACTCAAAACGTCAGTAAAATATCATTTAGGTTTTCAAATCTTAGAAAGATAGCTGAGTTTGCGAAACAGTATTTTAAACCTTGGACTGTGATAAAATAATATGCAAAGTAATGCAAAAATAGTGATATCAATCCCTGAAGGATTCAAACAATTGGCACGAAGCCCAAATATAGCAATCAAACCAAATAATGATGATAACAAGTAGTTTCAGTCAATTACGCAATAAAACCAACAACCGGGACGGACTAAGTCACAATCCCCAACGGTGCTCTACCCCACGCTCATACCTGGCGTGCAAGTCACCACAATACAGCACTATGATGTGCAAATCCGGGGTTTTCAAACCCTCAGGATATCATTTACAAGTATTACTCACCTCGGACCGGTGAAATCCCTAGCTCGCGATGCCTTTGCCCCTCAATCGGCCTCCACGCGCGTCGAATCTAACCAAAACCAGAGCGAATACATCACAATATGCTAAGGGAACAATACCCAATCGAAAACAATCAAATAGCAAAAATCTCGAAACTAGTAAAACCTGAGCCCCGGGCCCACTTCTCGAAAAATTACAAAACTCACATTACCGGATTCCTCGTCTCGCCACGAGTTCATACATACCAAGAACTCCCAAATCCGAGCTCAAATGGCCTATCAAATCCCAATTTATAATATCAGAAACTCAAGCCCTAGCTTTACCCCTTTTTGAAGAATTTCAACCAATTTCCATGTTAAATCTATCAAAGTTCCATGTATTTAGGCCAAGGGACTTACCTCCAATCATACCTAGTCGAAATCCCCCTTCAATTCCGTCCAATAGCTCCCAAGCTCGCTTAAAAATGGTGGAAATAACATAACCCTCGCGGAACAAAATGAATATAAAACTCCTACTGGCTTCAGGGGTTTCCGCTTCTGCGGTCCCTACGCCCGCTTCCGCGCAACTGCTTCTGCGGTTTTTGTCCGCTTATGCAGAATTTCATTAAAACTCAAGGGCCGCTTCTGGGACACAAATTTCCGCTTCTGCGGAAGCTCACCTCCTGGCCAAACCCGTTTCTGCGACCGCCTGTCCGCTTCTGCGGACTCGCTTAAGCGAAAAGTGTTCCGCTTCTGCGGAACTGCCCAACTCCACTCCAGACCGCTTTTGCGACCAAGATTACGCTTCTGCAGAACCGCTTATGCGGTCCATTTCCGCAGAAGCGAACATACCAGATACCAGCAAAATCTGCCATTTCCTCAACTTGAATTCATCCCGATAGCCATCCGAAATCACCCCGAGGCCCCCGGGACCTCAACCAAAAGCACCAACATGTCTTAAAACATCATACGAACTTGCTCCAATCATCAAAACACACCTAACAACACTAAAATCATCAATTCACATCGGATTCAAGCCTAAGTTCTTCAAGAATTTCCGAAATGCACTTTCGATCAAAAACCCGACCAAACGATGTCCGAATGACCTGAAAATTTGCACACATATCCAAAATCACTTAACGAAGCTACAGCAACTCTCGGAATTCCATTCCGACCCCCGGATCAAATTCTCACCCATCCACCGGAATTCGCCAAAATACTAACCTCGNCGAGGCCCCCGGGACCTCAACCAAAAGCACCTGCATGATCTATTACCTTATTCAAACTCGCTCGAACCATCAAAACACTATCGTTAACATCAAAATCCTCAATTATACTCAAATCAAAGCCTAAGTTTCTTAAAAACTTTCGAATTGCACATTCGATCAAAAACCCAACCAAACGATGTCCGAATGACCTGAAAATTTGCACACATATCCAAAATCACTTAACGAAGCTACAACAACTCTCGGAATTCCATTCCGACCCTCGGATCAAAATCTCACATATCAACCGGATTTTGCCAAAATGCTAACTTCGCCAATTCAAGCCCAATTCTACACCGGACCTCCAAAATCACTTTCGATCGCACTCCCAAGTCACAAATCATCTCCCGAAGCTAACCGGATCATCGGAAATCACATCTGAACCTTCGAACTCATAAGTCAACGTCCGGTTGACTTTTCCAATTAAGCCTTCCTTAAAGAGACTTAGTGTCTCATTTCCTATCCAAACCAATTCAATTCAACTCTAATTCACTCGTTGCTGATAATGAAACATGAAGAAGCAATAAATGAGGAAAACAGGGCGGTAATACCTGATACGACGGGTCGGGTCGTTACAAGATAATGAATACACTAAAATACAGCGAGATACATTGAAATACATTGAAATACATTAATAGAAAATTCAAGTTGCTCAGCCCCCAACTCCGTCGTCTTTGTTCAAGAACAACCCTAATGTCGTCTCGTTGAAGCAACATCAGTATCAAGTCCTCGCTCGCCGTCACCGTTGCCTCCGGTTGCCGACGATTAGCACGTAATTACCGGCGAAATAACGGAGGTTTTTGTTGATCCGATATGTTGCGCCAGAGAATGAGATTGAGAGACTGAGGGAGGTTGTATCAATGAATAACGACCACGGTCGAAACGGTGACGGTGACAATTGCTCCAGCGTCCGGCGGAGGAGAAGACATCGGGAAGTAGAGAGAGAGAGGGGGGGAGAATAGATATGGGGTAGGGGATAGGAGAAATTTGAGGGGATATGATAGAGAAAAATAATACAAAGCTTATTTTATGGCTTAAGGGTGGGAGGTAGGGGTGTGCATTCGATTTATCGATTCGATTTTGACCCTTATCGATAATTACTTATCGATTATCGATTTGTACATATGCTTATCGTTATCGTTTCAATAAGGTTTCGATTTTTTCGATTTCGATTTATCGATTTTGTGGGCTTATCGATTACACCAATAAGAAAATTTGCGGGATTCCACGGAAAGTATATCGCTATAAACGCGCCTAACTAATATGGACAAAAAAAAGCTAAAATAAGACGAACACCATTTATAATATAAAAATTATGTCAACAAGCACATGCAACAAAACTAAAGTAAGGGATCAAATGTATGCCACCAACACTCCAACGGTATAAAAAAATAAAACAAAACAAAACACATCATCACGGCTAATTCTGTTTTCCATTAATTTGAACTTCATTCCCTTGATCTTTAAATATGATCATTCCTTAAATGTGGTAGAGAAAATAATAGGGTAAGGGACTTAGGGTAAAGAAAATGGTATAGATTAGGGAAAATAATATTGTATAGCCGCTTTCAAAATAGTAGCGGAATATATATGCATTCTGTATGTTATATTAATCTACACAAATAGGTAATTACTCATTTATTAAGTGTCTACAGTCTAGGGGTGTGCATTCGTTTTATCGATTCGATTTTGACCCTTATCGATAATTACTTATCGATTATCGATTTGTACATATGCTTATCGTTATCGTTTCAATAAGGTTTCGATTTTTTCGATTTCGATTTCGATAACAAATAATCGATTCGATTTATCGATAAACCGATTCGAATGCACACTCCTAGTGGGAGGTGACTATAAATAGATATTTGACTATAAAAAACCAAAAGGTAGCTATGAAATATAATTTTTTAAAAGGGTATTTATTTAAAATAAATAAGGTATCAACCTTTGCTATAGGAGGTAACTATTCCTTTTATAAAATAATTGATGGTGACTTGAAAAAAAAAATTGCATCTTATGTTAGTTTTCGCAATCTCACAATCAAAATGAACCCATATTTTTAAATCTTATCTGCAATGGCCCATTTTGTATATAATTTGTAAAAAGATTTTATCCTTTGATCTAACGTGAAGAAGAGAATTGGACAACCTTCTTTACTTATTTTCTTCTCTTTCTGTAAATTTCAATGGATCAACAACGAAGTCAATCAAAGAATTTGCTCTGACAATTTCCAAGTTATTTATCTTACTTAAAGAAAACTTCCATCTCCATCTTTTCTCCTCTTTAATTTTCAAATCTAACTTTCCCTAAGAAACTCTTATATTGTGGTGTTGAAAAGGAGGTGTAGTAGTGGACTAAAGTAACTTCCCTAAAATGTCAAATATTGTATCATTGTGCATAAATATGTATGTTTCTTTTATCAAATTATCGGATTTTATATATCAAAATTGTGAATATATATAGCTCCAAATAACTACATAAGAAAACAGCAATAGTCTGAGCATGCAAGCTCTAGAACTACCTGCCTCAAGTCATCTAATTCCTTCATCCTACATCAATTGGATTATGGCAAACATAGTCTATATAGGATAGTAATTCAACTTCCTTGTGTAAGCTCCCAATTTAGTTGACAAACTTGCTTTAAAGTAAACCTCCTGTACTATCAGTCGAATTATAATCTTTGCTGGCCTCATTTGCTTTTGGAATATTCTATTGTTCCTTTCTTGTCACATATAATACATTGTTGCTGCCAATGTAAAACAATAAACGCTAGCACCTGCACTTCTTCCTTTGCACTTATTGATAGCCCACTAGATTTCATCATTCCATACCATGCTGGTTCTGTTAATGTTCTGCTATATCAATATCTTCTTTCAAATGCCACCAGTTATCTCACATCCAAAGAAGAGATATTGAGTGATTTCCTGTTATTTATTACAAAAGGAGCATAGGAGATCAATGTTAATGCCCTATTGAGCAATTCTATCTTTTGTAGCCAACCTTCCATAAATAGCTAGTCTCAAAATGAACAGCCATTTGGGAGCTCCCTGATTATTGCATCTAATCTTCCTCCATGACACTTTTGGGAATTCCCCTAGTATTCTGCAGTACATATGGGTGTCTAATGGGTCGGGTCAGCCCGTTTCCAGACCGGCCCAGACCGGTTAAAATCGAAACCGGCCCGGACCGGTACAAGGGGGCCGGGTGGGGCTGGGTTAAAGGGGTAGGGGTTGGTCCGTTTATTTAAATCCTACCGGTTAACCGGACCGGTCAAACCCGATCAACGGTTTTTACTGTTCAACCGATTAACTGGCCCGCACCGGACTGGTATAACGGCTAACTAATTTTTTTTTAATGGTGGGCCTAACATCTGACCGTTGGCAACGGTCCTTTTCCCATTATGGCCGTTGCCCAACGGCAGAATTTCACAAATAGCCCATTTTTGGGTTTTTTTTAAAAAAAAATTAACACCTCTTTGAAAAACTATAAATACACCCCCCCTCTTCTTCATTTCTTCACTCATCTCTCATTTCTCATTCTCAATTCTCATATTCTCTCATTCTTCAATCTTCACCTAAAGTGCAATCAACTATTTGGCTCTTCTTTTTTTTGGAATTTAATTTATCGTAGTATTTATTAGTTGAAGTTTGAACAATTGAACTTCAAAATTGGAACAATTGACGTTTCTTCGTGGTAACATTGGAGTTGCGAAATCATCAAGTGCTCAATTTATTGCCGAATTCGGTGCACTCCCTCCAACTCTTTCTCTTATTTACTATTTTATTTGCATATTTAACTGTTGCTAGTAATTAAATTTTTACAATATGTTTAATGCTGCAAAAAGAGTTTGTAATAAGGTTACTAATCGGGAAAATAAAAAAAGAAGTAGTACTTCAACATCTAGTAGTAATTTAAATGCCTCTGCAAATATTCCTGAAATATTACCTGATAATAATATAGATTATGAACAAATTCAGGAAGATTTCGGTATAGAAGATAATGAGTTAGAAATGGAAGATGAGATACCACTTACACATAGTAGTGTTGGAGCTGGTAGCAGGGGTGGTGGTCGTGGTGCTAGTAGTAGACCACCTGTGGCCCCGACTAGTAATTGGAGAAAAAGAAGTAAGGATTAAAATTTTTTTGACGAAATAGAAGGTACTGATAGAGTTAAATGCAACTTTGTAATGATACTTTTAAACATAAGACTGGAGGACAATTAGGGGGGGACTAGGACACTTAGTAGACATATGAGAATTGAGCATCCTATAGAATGAGGCTCTGATGGAGATGGAAATCAAGCAACTCTAAACCCTACTACTGGAGGTCTTATGAAATATGATAAAATGAAGGATCGTGAGGAGTTAGCAAAAATGATTGCTTTGGGTTGTCTACCTTTTTCTTTTGCTTCTTCATCATATCTTATTATGTATATTCAAAGGATTTACAATCCTTTATTTAAAGGTATCCTTAGACTTCATGGACAATATCAAATATATATACGTTATTTGTTTAGCCACCTTCCTTGTAGAGTTTCTCTAACTTCTGATATTGGCCATGCTGTTAATGGAAATGATTATTGATAATTACATGTCATTGCATAAATGATAATTATTGTATGCAAAAACGTATTATCGCTTTTAAATATGATGAAGATCAGAGTCATACTGCTGCGTTTATAAGTACTACTATTTGTGAAGTTGTTAAATTTTATAATCTCAAGCAAAAAGTATTGTGTATGTCTTTTGATAATGCTTCTAACAATAATACCGCAATTTCAATATTACAACTGCATTTGCAACCACCACTTGATGAAATTTTTCATGTTAGGTGTGCATGTCATGTTTATAATTTAATTGTTAAAAGTGGCCTTGATTTATTTTCAACTGAGATTACTCATGTTAGAAGAGCTGTTGGTGTTATTCAAGAAAATAATAGACAATCTAGAATAAAGGAATTTAAGAATAAGTGTATCCAGTATAACCTTAAACCCAGATTCATGCAAGACGAAATTGTTACTAGATGGAATTATATATATATATATTTTTAAAATGTTGCTACAAATATATATTCCTAATAACTGAAGTTGCTAATGCGCATTGTACTGATCCAAACTGTCACACCTCCTTTTTCTTACTACACCCTGTGAAGGATATAATAAAGGAGTTTTTCCAATTAAAGGACAATCGAAACGGGATTCGTTTATTAAGAAGTTCAGAGTCGCCACTTGGGAGATTTATGGTGTCCCAAGTCACCGGTTTGAATCNACAGCTACTGTTGAGTTTTCTGGAGCATATTACCCTACTGTTGCTATGACTTTAGTACATATGGCTGAAATTTCTTTTCTACTCTTTGAATTTAAGAAGAAAGAAAAATATAGGGATGTTGTTGAAAAAATGCAAGCAAAATTCAAAAAATATTTCTTATGGA
>NW_017670474.1:274337-296821 GCF_001879085.1 Nicotiana attenuata | reverse complement strand
TAATCCACTATTCACTGTACCACTTCTAATACTGTGGATGATGATGAAGGCCTTGATAGTTTTAATATTTTTTCTACATTTTCTAACACTAAAACCAGTAGCAGGAACATTGATGAACTTCAATTCTACTTGCAGAAGCAAAAAGAGCCTCGCACAAAGGAATTTTCACCGTCAGGATGGTGGCATGAGAATGGAAAGCAATTTCCTGTTCTTTCCGCTATGGCTCGGGACGTGCTGAATGTGCCAATTTCAATTGTTGCATCAGAGAGTGCATTTAGCCAAGCAAGACAACAACTTGGAGACACCCGTCACTCATTGGGAAGCAATGCTTTGGAAGTTTTAGTATGTTTCAGAGATTGGATTAGATCGGAACAAAGAAATCAAGGACATGAAGATGTTGATAGCCCAGAAGACGAGGAACTTGGAGATATATTAACACATGGTAACCCATCCAAATTTAACACTCCAGAAGAAGGCCACTCAGTTCATATTGATTATGACGAACTTACTAAGGCAATGCAAAACCTTTGAATTTACTCTTTTTTGGTTAATTTACTTGTTGTTAAATGTAAACCTTTCAATTTGTAAGTTTGAATTTTAAAATAAATGGAGCACTTGCAATTTATAAGTGAAATTTTTTCCCATCATCATTGTATTCTTTATATTTTTACTTTATATTAATATAACTTACAATAGTTATACAAAATACAAAAAAAATTAAAAATTACACTAACCCGGCCCGGCCTGGCCCCTTGTACCCGTAACCCTTACGGTTCATTTTTTACCCAGATGAACCCGAACCCGTTAAACCCGGTAAGCCCCAACCCGTAACCGTCCCGGACCCCAACCCGTACGGTTCCTAAATTTTCCTACCCAGCCCGGCCCGGCCCACCCGTTAGACACCCATAGTGGTACACCTCTCTAACTGAGTATTTGTTCAATTGTTGGATATCATTGTGGGTGTAGCTTGCCTCTTCTAGGTAGTGTCTCACCTTGAAAATCTATTATACCACCCATGATGCATTCTTAGGGTCAATATTCCAATCTGATTTCCCTTTTATATAGTATGTGTGGAACCAAATGACCCAAAGCTTTTCCTTTCTCCTGTATGCATGCCACAGTAATTTCCCTATAGCTGCTTGGTTCCAGCGGTTAACATATAGAAAATTGAGGCCACTAGCTGCTTTAGGAGCACATATTTTATCCTATGCAATTAAGGACTTCCTTGCGAATTCAGCAATGCATGTCCATAGGAACTTTCTGCAGATTGTCTCTATAAACTGGACAAGCTTTTTTCGGAAGAATGAACACTTGAGCCCAGAAAGTTTGAATAACATATAATACACTCAGGATCAGTTGTGTTCTGCCAGCATATGAGAGGAATTTAGTTGTCCACGAGGTTATTTTTTCCATCATCTTTTCAATAAAGGGCTCACATTGCAGAATCGACAGTCTCTTGGTACTTAGGGGCATACGTGAGTAACTAATGGGTAGCTCTCCTCTTCTAAAGTTTAAAGCCTCCATAATCAACCCTAGAGAATTCTGACAGACACCTCCAAAGTAGATTGAGCTTTTGTTGGGGTTGGCTATTAGTCCTAATACTTTAGAGAACATTTGAAACTTATCATGTAAAGCATGTACTGACTGAACATCTCCTCTGCAGAATTGCAAGAGGTCATCTACAAACCCAAGCTGGACCAAGTTGAACTTAGCACACCTAGGATGATATCTGAAACCTTTGATTGTCTTCAAGGTCTTCATTAGTCGACTTAGGTACTCCATTCCTAGTACAAATAGGTAAGGGGAGAGGGGGTTATCCTGTCTCAATTCCTTCCTGACTGCAAATAGCTGTAAAGGCTTGCCATTGATAATGATAGAATAAGTAACAGTAGTGATGCACTCCATTATCCAAGCAACAAATATTTCTGGAAATCCAATCAGCCTCAAAATTTGTTGTAGGTATGGATATTCTAAGGAATCATATGCCTTCCGCATGTCAATTTTTAGCATGCATCCAGGTGAAATATCCTTCCTCTCATAGCCGTTAACTAGTTCATGTGCCATGATGATGTTATCCCCAATTAACCTTCCAAAGAACAAAAGCAGTTTGGCAACTATCAATCAGGTGGTCCATTATCCCTTGCATTCTGTTTGTTAGAACTTTAGAAATGATCTTGTAGAGCACAGTGCAGCATGAAATTGGTCTGTACTCCTTTATGTTAGAGAGGTGTTTGACCTTAGGGATCAATGTGATTGTTATGCAATTTATGGGTCTGTACATACTTCCTGAATTGAAGAATTCAATCACAACAAATGTTACATCCTCCCCTATGACTGGCCATGTCCTCTTGTAGAAGAAGGCATTGAAGCCATCACATCTTGGGGCTTTCTGATCACCAATACCCTTAATAGCCCCATTCACTTCTTCCTTTGTGATTGGCCTGATGAGCTTTAGCTGCTGGTCCCTTGTTACCACCTTGCCACTTTGCATTATGTCCTGTTGCACCACTGGGAGCTGATGAGCAACTTGACCAAGAAATCCCTTGTAGAACTTTTGTATTTCTTCCTCTATTTCATTAGCATTTTACAGCAGCTGTCTTGTAGAATCCCTCAAGGTCCTTATTTGGTTCTGTGATTGTCTGTTCTTTAAGAATGCATGGAAATAGGTTGTATTAGTGTCTCCTAGTTTCAACCACTGTACTCTAGATTTTTGCTTGCTATGCTTTCCTCTACCATCAACCATTTCTCAAGCTCTTCTTTTGCTTTTGCTTCAACTTGCACTAATTCTAAACTCCTGGCAGGATCTCTCATTTGTATTTGTATAGTTTTCAGCTTCTCTCTTGCTTGTGCTATTCTATCTTCAACCTTGCCAGGCTCCCTTCTTACTAGTCTTTTCATCTCACCATTCAACTGTTTGAATTTTAGCCAGGCCATTTGCATAGAGTGCAGGTTGCTAGGCTTTCTCCAGCTAGTTTCCATAGCCTGCATGAAGTCCTGATGTTCAACTAGGTAATTGAAGAACTTGAAAGTCTTTGTTCCTGTTTCCTTGACAATCTCAAAAGGGATCCTCAAAGGGTAGTGATCAGAGAAGTATGTGTCCATAATGACCCCTTCCAGATGAGGCCACTTACAAATCCATTCTACATTCACCAATATTATGTCGATCTTGTTATGTATTTGGTGATTTGTCCAAGTGTAATATCTCCCTACTGATTTCTGTTCCATCATACCAGATTGCTGCAGGAATTCCTTGAAATCACCTCAACCTCTTGGACTGGATTACCATATAGTCTGTCCTCCATAGATAGTATTGGATTGAAATCTCCCATCATCACCCTAGGCCCTGACATTTGAGTAGCAATAGTCTGTAACTCTTGCCACAATTCCTTCCTGTTATTAATGGTATGCAGTCCATAGTCTGCATTTAATTAAAATCCTGTATTGAGTTGCAACATCTTGACATGACCATGAATGACCTGCGCATGTATTCTTTCAACAGTGAACTCCACAACTCTTGGATCCCATAGCACCCATGATATACCTCCTCGATCAGTATTATCGTTGTCTATCCATTGCCATCCTGCTACTATCTTCTGCATAGTTTTTGGAGCATTTTGTTCTTTCACTCTATTTTCTATAACTACTGTCAGAACTACTTTATTCTCTGTGCAAAAGGTTCTAAGCTCTTTCTGCTTATAAACCTATTTATTCCTCTAACATTCCAGGCTATAAAATTTATCTATTGGTTTTATGAATGTTCTGATCATTCTTCACAGTACCACTGCTCTGCCCGTTCTCATGTATACTACCATTACTCTGGATTGGTAATTGTGTGAGGTCACGTAGTGGCGTGAAGCAGTTTGGTATAGCTACCCTTTGGTCTGGCTATTTTTTTCTGCTTGCTTTCACTGCAGATTTCTTACTAGCCCTATCCCATTCTCCAATTATATTGTTTTTCTGCTATTTCTTTTGGTGATTGGATAATATTGTCAATGAATCTACCATGTGCATCTATATGATTATCAACTGTATGATCCGGTTTACGAGATATCTTCCATTCCTGCTTCAGGTTATCTTGTTTGGACTGTATTTTCTATCCATTTGGTTGCAGTGTTTTGTTCGACTTGCAGTTGTGGCCAATCTGGCAGCATACATGACAATATTGTGGCTTCCAGTCATAAGCTAATGGTTGATCAATAATCTTCCATGTAGGATCATATACTTTGATAGTGCCAGGAAAAGGCCTTGTTACATCCATCTCAATCAAGAGCCTTGCATAGGATATCCTCTCAGCTTTAGATGTATATTCATCAGCATATATTGGCTTTCCTAATCCACTCCCAATTTTGCTTAGGGCTCTTTCACTCGAGCATTTCAAAGGCATGTTTTGAAGCTTTACCCACAAGGGAATGATCCGTAGTACTTCCTCATTGAAATCAAAGTCTACAGACCAAGCTTTTAGTATGATAGGTCGATTGTACAAAGTGTAAGGCCCAGAGAGTAAGACTGCATCTCTGTCCTTTGCACTAGAAAATCGAATAACAAAGTATCCATCATTGTGAATGCGTGCGTACTTCAGGTTTTGCCACAAAATTCCATTGGCTAGCTATGAATCGCTCCATGGCTCCAATTGAGGCGGTATTGCCAACCACATACGCAGTTAAGGCTAAATTCCATTTCTCTGTTTCAGTTGCAACATCCTCCTCTTCCAATTAAACAACAATTTCACCATCCTGAATTACTGGTGGAATGTAAGAGAGATTCATACCTTTGGACGCAAGTCTATGTTTCTCGAACAGTCCTGCCCACTTCCTTTCTTTGTCTTTGTGCACTGGAGCCTGCTCGTTAGTCTGAGGAATAGTAGCATCATTTTCCTTCTGCTAGCATATGTCGCTCCACTGTAGCTTACTAGTACTCGACTTCATTGTTCCATTGGTCAAATTAGGGTGTTCTCCTGATTTGTCTTTGGTAGCTCTGGTGTTTTCACAATTGATTTGTTTAGGTTTAGCATAGGTGAATTGTGCGGTGTTTTCGGCTCCGATCGAACTGCATGCAGGATCGGCCATTTTGGATCATCCTTCTCTGTTTCCTTCTTAGTTGTATACTTCTCCTTAGCTTTTCCTGAGTTTCCACTTCGGATTCGGGTATTAGATTGACCGAGTAGTACTTCAATCTCCTTCATCTTGGTAGAATTCCTCTTCGGTCGTCCCTTCCCTATGCCAGAGATGCGCAAGTTAGCAGTCACCTAACGTGCACCTAGAGAAACGAGAAGAGAGAGAAAATTCCGCTTATTTGTGTATATTATTGTATAATTATATATTTTTCAGTGTATATAAAGGTGTATATACGTTATCATTATATAAGAGGCCTCTATGAAAGTTTAACAATTTCTTATTTTTCTGGTATACATTATTATATATTTGTCACGACCCAATTCCCATACCCGGTCGTGATGGCGCCTCTCATGAAGACAAGGCCAGCCAACTTACCCAAATCATTTCTTTAACAGTTACTAAACATAAGTGAATAGAATAATACAACTTACGGCCATAATAATCAGTATTTTCAACCCCACATAACCCGACCGGGGTGTCACAAGCCACGAGCATCTAAGAAATAGGAATACAACTACAGGGTCATATATATATAAAATGAAATCTGGAATCCAAAAGATGAAGTCCGGTGCCGCGAACGCTGGCGGTCACCTTGCTCAGCTACATTAGTATTACCTTTAGTCCGCTAATCACCCGCTACCGGGTGAACAATACCTGCAACTGCACGCGAGGTGCAGGGAGTAAAGTGAGTACTTCCAACTCAGTGGTAATAAGAGTAAATAATAACTGAGAGACAAGAAATCACGTAAGAGCACTCCATCATGCTATATAGGACAGTACAACCCTTTGAGAAAACAGTAAAACCGTGAAAAATCCTTTAGAAAATATTTGGCTCAGTTAAAAACCTCTTTTGAAAATATCCTTTTCCAACAGTCAAGCAAATGAATGCGTAATCAGATAGTGCAAGTCCGCACATAAGTCAGCCCCTCGGGCACAGCACACCATCAACAAATAACACCAGGGTATCTGGTAAACAGTGCAAGAAGTAGCATGGGTACCAATGATATGAGAGTGCTGAATGTCATGACACGTAGTACAAACAGGAACAAATGCATGAATGCAATGCAATGCACATGACCGCTGCGGCGCGCAGCCTGATCCATTTGGGTACCCGCGCTCACTGTGGGGGTTCAGACTCCGGAGGGGCTCCTACAGCCCAAGCGCAATATCATCATAGTATCGCTGCGGCGTGCAGCCCGATCCATCCTCAGTCCAGAACATGCAAATGAGCCACTCGGGCAATGTCAAGTAATAGCTTTTAACTCAAAACATCAGAAAAATGCAATTTAAGTCTTTAAACTTTAACAATATGACTGCACATTTCAAAACAGGGTTTAACTCAGGACTAAAATCATTTAATATGCTAAGTGTCATGAAAACAGTGATAATAATCCCTAAAGGATTCAAATAATCGGCACGAAGCCCAAAGCATGGCAATCAACCCAAATCACGATAGCATCAAGTAGGTTTCAGTCAATTACGCAGTAAAATCAACAACCGGGACGGACCAAGTCGCAATCCCCAACGGTGCTCTACCCCACGCTCATACCTGGCGTGCAAGTCACCACAATACAACACTATGATGTGCAAATTCGGGGTTTCAAACCCTCAGGATATCATTTACAATCATTACTCACCTCGATCCGGCGAAATCACTAGCCCGCGACGCCTTTGCCCCTCGAATCGGCCTCCACGCGCGTCGAATCTAACCAAAATCAGAGCGAGTACATCACAATATGCCAAGGGAACAATACCCAATCGAAAACAACCAAGAAATAGCAGAAATCTCGAGACTAGCAAAACCCGAGCCCCGGGACCGCTTCTCGAAAAATTACGAAATTCACATCACCGGATTCCTCGTCTCGCCACAAGTCCATACATATAAAGTTCACCAAAATCGGAGTTCGTTTGACCCTCCAAATTCCATTTTTACATCAAAATTCTCAAACCCTAACTTACCCCATTTTTACCCTTTAATTCCTTGGGTTTTCAGTGTTAATTCATGTTTATACACAATAATAACATAATCTAAGCCATATCTGATGATAGCCCTCGAAACCCTCTTCAAAAATCGCCCAAAATCTCCTTAGTCCGAAGTCCAAAATGTTGTTCTTTCAAAAATTCGAGAAGATGATTAATTTTCACTTAACTGCCAGGCATTTCGCTTCTGCGGATCCAGTACCGCTTTTGCGGCTTCCGCTTATGCGGTCAACGTATGCTTTTGCGGACCTTTCACTTAAGGCAACCTTCCGTTTCTGCGGTCCCCAATCGCATCTGCGGGACCGCTTAAGCGATCCAATGTTCCGCTTCTACGGAACCTGACCAGGGTTCCAAATTCCGCTCCTGCGAGGCCGCCTATGCGGTCCTCCTTCCGCTCCTGCGGAATCTGGCAAGGGCCAAGACTTCCGCTTCTGCGCATCTTCCAATCGCTTCAGCGAGACCGCACTTGCGGTCCCATAACCGCAGGTGCGAAACCAAGAGATACCAGCATGGTTGAACCTGCAATTAACTCCAAAAACCTTCCGTTTAACCACCCGAATTCACCCCGAGGCCCCCGGGATCTCAACCAAAAACACCAACACATCCTAATACCTTATTCAAACTTGTTCCAATCCTCAAAACACTTCAAACAACGCTAAAACCATCAAATCACATCGGATTCAAGCCTAAGTTTCTTAAAAACTTCCGAATTACGCATTCGATCAAAAACCCGACCAAACGATGTCCTAATGACCTGAAATTTTACACACATATCCAAAATCACCTAACGGAGCTACAGCAACTCTCGGAATTCCATTCCGACCCTCGGATCAAAATCTCACCTATCAACCGGAATTCGCCAAAATACTAACTTCGCCAATTCAAGCCTAATTCTACATCGGACCTCCAAAATCAATTCCGATCGCACTCCTAAGTCACAAATCATTTCCCGAAGCTAACCGAATCACCGGAAATCACATCCGAGCCTTCTAACTCATAAGTCAACTTCCGGTTGACTTTTCCAACTTAGGTCTTCCTTAAAGAGACTAAGTGTCTCATTTCTTATCAAAACCAATCCAAATCAACTCTAACACACCACATACCGATAACGAAACATAAAGAAGTATAAAATGGGAGAAACGAAGCAGTAACACATGAGACGACGGGTCGGGTCGTCACATCCTCCCCAACTTAAACCAACGCTCGTCCTCGAGCGTACCCAGAGTTATCCTAGAAGCCAACCAATAGCTGAATGACCTTACCAAGCATATACCCGGGGTGTTCCCTCGTCACCCTATCTCGCATAGGTCCGATAACACAACATAGCTGAAATTTCACAGTCCATCTAAACCATAAACCGTAGAACCACATTGCACTTTCCGAAATCATACACAAGATCAGAACTTCACATCTATACCCAGAATAAACCCGCACCAACTGTAATAACCCATACCTGCAACCTCAGGTGAAATCATATGATATACCACATAATCCAAACACTCGAAACGGTAGCCTCTATTCACAGCAGTCGCCCACAACAACCAAATACCGGTAGAAAACCTCTTATCAACTAAGGTCTTATTCCAACACTTTCATATACTGCCAACGATAAATGAAACATGCTATAAATCGTAACCATTTCTCATATCAACCATCCATGAAGCCGCTTCCCCTTTGACTAATACCACAACAGATTTCCGGGCTGAACCTCGATATTATCCTTCTAACAAGCTGAAATCAAATCTGTCCGTATTCATTAGTGACTCCAACGATCACCTCGAATCCAACACACAACTCTAGTGACATGACACCTCAATGTAGGCCTAAGCCACAACTTGCATAATACACGCACCAATGAGGAACGGTCTGAACATACCCAAATCAGGACAAATGACTCAACCGAAAGAGCTGTACCTCAAGCTCATCAACACCATTACAACACGAGGCTAAGACCCTGTCTCACATCATAGAAATAGAGTACCTGAATCTACCCCAAAAGGTCATATCTCCACGTAGCCTCGCTACAATGCGCGATCATGTCGCAACACTGCTGCACACGAAACACCTCAAGTCACTATGCTCGAAATAGACAGCCACACACAATTTGATGTCTGGAACCCAAGCAATTCATTACACCCACGGTGAAACAGATAACATACGACACGCAACCCGATAGGTCATAGCCAACACTCCATTTACCGAGCAACACTCAATTACTCTTTCCGCTCGACTTTCTCTATGAATCCTCAACACGCAAATCTCAATTCTTCACCACATACCGCGTATACCATAACCCACTAGGATAACACGAGAACTCCATCTCCCTTTTTCCTAACCACCAACATCTATGTACTCCATTAGTCAAGAACTCTCCATTCAATCCCATCTAGAAGAGAAATCATTACACATTACATGCTTCGCATGCCCATAGACTATATATACGTCTCTAAACCACGGTAACACTCATTAAGAATTCTCTTCCAACTCCGTTGCACAAGCTAAACTGCCAGGACTGAATCCTTCTACCCGAACCAAGCCAAGCAAGCTGTCAGAACTCAAGTGCCTTGCTGCACAATACCTGTAAAAGTCCATTGCCTCGAACACATACGAAGAATTAATCATATCCTTACCATACCGATTCGGTCTACTATCAAGCTATTCCATCTATCTAATTTCCCTTTTGATTCATCATCCACTTGATATTTCTCCCTCGTTGTAGCATCGCAATGCCTCAATCCAGGCTTACCACACGAGACTCGGACATAAGACCACACTGTCTGAGACCCATAGGCCACTGAATACTCTCTCAATTGTTTCCCAGAAATACCACATTCCCGAATACTTTACTCTGAAGAACTTTCTGCGAGTCTAAATTCGCTTCCTTTACTTTCCAGGTACCGACACATAGGATCCCATGATCAACATAAAAATACCACAAGTCTTGACATTTTCTATTAAAAACACTGTCTTTAGTCGCATACACAGCCTTAAAACACCTGAGTGTTACATGTAGATTCTTGAACACATTAAAACCATTCTCGAGAGTCATTCACTCTTATTCATCTACAACTTACCTGATTTAACGAACAGAACCATTCGTGCTTTATTGGCACTCTGATACCGTAAAATGAGACCCTCATCCCAATACAACCAAGCAACTTCCTGCTCTATGCACCGAGCATTCTTCACCAACAACGACTCTAGACATTCCGTAATTCTCATACTCTATGAAACATAATATAACCTTTGTCGAAATTTTTGCTTCACTCATGCCATCCTCGGCTCAATTTCTGCAACTAGAACTGATTTGCCAGCATACCTCGAAACGGAACCAACATAGCACATAACCGTGCGATCAGCTAATCAACAGCAACCTCCCAACTTGGCTCAAAGCCATATATCAAGACACACTCGATAACCCATAATACTTTTACTCTAATGATGTCACAATATCATAGTGAGATTAAACTCAAATCATCTACAAGTTGTGAAAGCACAGATCATCTAGCATTGAAATCCTCTACAAATCTCGCATTCATCCCCATACCAGTTGAGTCCACTCCCTTGAGTGACCCGAATTTATCAAATTTCAACACGTACTCTTCAATTACACATGAGATCTTTCTAGCATAGACATAGGGACCATGCCACTTAAGAACACTCCGCAGGAGATAACCCACCTGCTTCACCTCAATTTAGTATTTCAGCACACCTTCCATCGACATACACATAACACAGTCATTTAGTCTTCCTAAGTCTGAACTCATACCGCCACACGTAATGCACTTCACTCCCCAGCTAGGAGACACGAAAATATTCTTCACGCGCCCATAACTCGGACTACACATCAAATCACAACAGGAATCGAACACTTAACAACTCATCTATTATTCAGCAGACTCCTTCGTCACTACCAAGATCATATGGATACATCTCGCAGTACTAACATACTCATCACATGGATATCCAACCGCCATTCCGGCTAATAAGGACAATACTGAACATATAAGTTCAAAACACTTGCTCACACAATCAGCACCTCAGTGCTTAAGCCATAGGCAAAGATCCGGCCTCAAGTCCTCCAGACTGGCCCAACATCAAACTCACGGAGATTACATCTCGCCCCTTGATCGGGGAATCACTAGCCATCAAGGCACATACAGAACTGAGCGCTCGCGTGCGCATACAGACGTGTGGAAGGAATTTCAAGAGTTATATCTCAAGCTGAATCAAGTACGCACGATAAGAATTCCAAGAAAGTGAAGTTTTCCTAAAGGTCTGCAGCCTCTCGAGGATAAATACAGACGTCTNACCTCAAACCGGCAAAATCTCTAGCCCGCGACGCCTTTGCCCCTCAAATCGGCCTCCACGCGCGTCGAATCTAACCAAAATCGGAGCGAAGACATCACAATATGCCAATGGGACAATACCCAATCGAAAACAGTCGAAAAATAGCAACAATCTCGAAACTAGCAAAACCCGAGCCCCGGGCCTACTTCTCGAAAAATTACAAAACTCACATTACCGGATTCCTCGTCTCGCCACGAGTCCATACATACCAAGAACTCCCAAATCCGAGCTCAAATGGCCTATCAAATCCCAATTTGAAATATCAAAAACTCAAGCCCTAGCTTTACCCCTTTTGATGAATTTCAACCAATTTCCATGTTAAATCTAACATAATCTCGTGAGTTCAAGCCAAGGAACTTACCTCTAATCATTCCTCCTTGAATCCCTCTTCAAAATCGCCTCAAAGCTCTCAAAGCTCGCTCAAAATGGTGGAAATAACATAACCCTCGCGGAGCAAAAATGAATATAAACTCCTACTGGCCTTCAGGGGTTTCCGCTTCTGCGGTCCCCGCGCCCGCTTTCGCGTGACCGTTTATGCGGTTTTTGTCCACTTAAGCGGAATTTTATTAAATCACAAGGGTCGCTTCTGCAACAAAATTTCTCGCTTCTGCGAAACTTCACCCCCAGGTCAAACCGCTTCTGCGACCTTATGTCCACTTCTGCGGACTCGCTTAAGCGAAACGACTTCCACTTCTGCGGAACTGCTCAATCTCACCCTCTTTCGCACCTGCGAAGCCTTCTCCGCTTCCGCGCAACCGCATCTGCGGTTGCCTTTCCGCAGATGCGAAAATATCTGCTGCAGCCAAGAACCTGCAATTTCCAACTTCAATTTCCTTCCGATTGCCACCCGAAATCACCCCGAGGCCCTCGGGACCTCAACCAAAAGCACCAACACATCTTAAAACATTATTCAAACTTGCTCCAATCATCAAAACACATCAAACAATGCTAAAACCATTAAATCACATCGGATTCAAGCCTAAGTTCTTCAGAAACTTCCGAAATGCACTTTCGATCAAAAACCCGACCAAACGACGTCCGAATGACCTGAAAATTTGCACACATATCCAACATCACCTAACGAAGCTACAACAACTCTCGGAATTCCATTCCGACCCTCGGATCAAATTCTCACCCATAAACCGGAATTCGCCAAAATACTAACTTCGCCAATTCAAGCCTAATTCTACGCCGGACCTCCAAAATCAATTTTGATCACACTCCTAAGTCACAAATCACTTCCCGAAGCTAACCGAATCACCGGAACTCACATCCGAACCTTCTAACTCATAAGTCAACGTCCGGTTGACTTTTTCCAACTTAAACCTTCCTTAAAGAGACTAAGTGTCTCATTTCCTACCAAAACCAATCCAAATCAACTCTAACACACCAAACACTGATAATGAAACATGAAGAAGCATAAAAAAATGGGGGAAACGGAGCAGTAACACATGAGACAACGGGTCGGGTCGTCACATCCTCCCCAACTTAAACAAACGCTCGTCCTCGAGCGTACCCAGAGTTGTCCTAGAAGCTAACCAACAGCTGAATAACTTTACCGAGCATATACCCGGGGTGATCTCACGTCACCCTATCTCATATAGGTCCGACAACACAATATAGCCGAAATCTCACAGTCCATTAAAACCATAAACCATAGAACCACATTGCACTTTCCAAAATCATACACAATATCAGAACCTCACATCTATACCCAGAATAAACCCGAACCAGCTGTAATAACCCATACTTGCAACCTCAGGTGAAATCATATGAAATACCACATAATTCAAACACTCGAAACGATAGCCTCTATTTACAGCAGTTGCCCATAATAACCAAATACCGATAGAAAACTTTTTATTAGCTAAAGTCTTATTGCAACACTTCCATATACTGCCAACAACAAATGAAACATGCGATAAACCATAACCATTCCTTAGATCAACCATTCATGAAGCCACTTCCCTTTGACTAATATCACAACAGATTTCCGGGCCATACCTTGATATTATCTCTCTAACAAGCTGCAATCAATTCTGTTCGTATTCATTAATGACTCTAACGATCACCTCGAATCCAACACACCACTCTGGCGATATGCTACCTCAATACAGGCCTAAGTCACAACTTGCATAATACGCGTACCAACAAGAAACGACCTGAATATACTCAAATCATGAAAATAACTCAAACAAAAGAGCTGTACTTCAAGCTCATCAGTATCATCACAACACAAGGCTGAGACCCCGTCTCACATCATAGAAATAGAACACCTGAATCTACCCCGAAAGGTCATAACTCAACGCAGCCTCGCTACAATGCGCGATCCTATCCAAACACTGTTACACATGGAGCACCTCAAGACACTGTGATCAAAATTCGACAGCCACACACAATTTGATGTCTGAAACCAAGGCAATTCATTGCACCCACGGTGAAATAAACAACATACGACACGCCACCTGATAGGTCATAACCCACACTCCATTTACCGAGCAACATCGGATTACTCTTCCCGCTCGACTTCCACTATGAATCCCCAATAGATCTGCACCACGTGTGCCCATAACCAACAAATCATAACGCCTCACAGCACAGAAAAAGCAACTCATAGATCTCCCCAGACCACTAACAAGTTCAATAACGATCGAATCCACCTGTCCCTCAACAATACAACTCAAGACTAACCAAGCTAACTCAAGCTAAATACGTAGCAACATTGGCCTGCCAACGAACTCAATACCAAGAAGCCTGAAGCTGCTCCTTCCACTACTATAACTCCTGCCAAAGCCGTACGATACGGTGCCCGGCACCAAATAAATACCGAAATCCTCCATCTCACCCGGCGACATGCCCGGCCACAAAAAACGCATCCGAAAAGTCACTCAATATCGGAACTAAATCAATGGTAGAAACCTCTGCACTGACATCCATCACGAATGCCCCATTAAGAAAAGCAATCCTTCTCA
The DNA here is from genome assembly GCF_001879085.1 of Nicotiana attenuata. Classification (NCBI taxonomy): domain Eukaryota; kingdom Viridiplantae; phylum Streptophyta; class Magnoliopsida; order Solanales; family Solanaceae; genus Nicotiana; species Nicotiana attenuata. The sequence continues at coordinate 282,405 of NW_017670474.1, read as the reverse complement.
GCCGTCCGCTGCATCTTTTGAAATATATACCACTCTGCAAGAACATAATCCAATGCACCTTGCCGCTCAACCCGTGGCATTTCCGGCCTAGCCCGTAGCACAATAGTCTAGAATAACCCAACACTGAGACAACCACCTACAATCCAATATCATATCCAAAATTTGGCATACCAAGCAAAGAAAGATCCACTCGGACCTCTAATTCCCAATAGCCGCTAGACGGCGCCGATACACACGATTTACAACAACTGCATAGCCTGAACACGAGAACTCCTAGTCTCCAACTCCATATAGCATACAAATCACTATACCTGATCCCAAATTCCACCGTATGAACACATATCACACTTCACGTACCCGATCATTCCACGAAAGATGTTCTAAAATTCCCCTGTGCCATCAACCACACTCAGATATCAGCAGTCGATCAAGCATGAAACACCGCCATACTAACGTAGCATCCTCAGCTTACATCACCTTGCCCTTTTTACTAAACATAAAGCCCCGTCAAATCACTAGAATAGCAATACCATTTCCTTAATCGTCTGTAGATCAATTCTTTAATCACCTGCAGCTGCCCGTGCTGCTTACGAATTAATGACTTTCCATTCTTAACTAAACTGAATCCTCGAACACGCAAATCTCAATTCTTCACCACATACCGCGTATACCATAACCCATTAGGATAACACGAGAACTCCATCTCCCTTTTTCCTAACCACCAATATCTATGTACTCCATTAGTCAAGAACTCTCCATTCAATCACATCTAGAAGAGAAATCATTACACATTACATGCTTCGCATGCCCATAGACTATATATACGTCTCTAAACCACGGTAACACTCATCAAGAATTCTCTTCCAATTCCATTGCACAAGCTAAACTGCCAGGACTGAATCCTTCTACCCGAACCAAGCCAAGCAAGCTGTTAGAACTCAAGAGCCTTGCTGCACAATACCTGTAAAAGTCCATTGCCTCGAACACATACGAAGAATTAATCATATCCTTACCATACTGATTCGGTCTACTATCAAGCTATTCCATCTATCTAATTTCCCTTTTGATTCATCATCCACTTGATATTTCTCCCTCGTTGTAGCATCGCAATGCCTCAATCCAGGCTTACCACACGAGACTCGGACATAAGACCACACTGTCTAAGACCCATAGGCCACTGAATACTATCTCAATTGTTTCCCAGAAATACCACACTCCCGAATGCTTTACTCTGAAGAACTTTCTGCGAGTCTAAATTCGCTTCCTTTACTTTCTAGGTACCGACACATAGGATCCCATGATCAACATAAAAATACCACAAGTCTTGACATTTTCTATTGAAACACTGTCTTTAGTCACATGCACCACCTTCAAACACCTAAGTGCTACATGTAGATTTTTGAACACATTAAAACCATTCTCGAGAGTCATTCTCTCTTATTCATCTGCAAATTACCTGATTTAACGAACAGAACCACTCGTGCTTTATTGACACTCCGATACCGTAAAATGAGACCCGCATCCCAATACAACCAAGCAACTTCCTGCTCTATGCACCGAGCATTCTTCACCAACAACAACTCTAGACATTCCGTAATTCTCATACTCTATGAAACATAATATAACCTTTGTCGAATGTTTTTTTTTTGCTTCACTCATGCCATCCTCGGCTCAATTTCTGCAACTAGAACTGATTTGCCAGCATACCTCGAAACGGAACCAACATAGCACATAACCGTGCGATCAGCTAATCAACAGCAACCTCCCCAACTTGGCTCAAAGCCATATATCAAGACACACTCGATAACCCATAATACTTTTACTCTAATGATGTCACAATATCATAGTGAGATTAAACTCAAATCATCTACAAGTTTTGTGAGAGCACAGATCATCTAGCACTGAAATCCTCTACAAATCTCGCATTCATCCCCATAACAGTTGAGTCCACTCCCTTGAGCGACCCGAATTTATCAAATTTCAACACGTACTCTTCAATTACACATGAGATCTTTCTAGCATACACATAGGGACCATGCCACTTAAGAACACTCTGCATGAGATAATCCACCTGCTCCACCTCAATTTAGTATTTCAGCACACCTTCCACCATCACATATGTTACGCAGTCAATTTAGTCTTCCTGCGTCTGAACTCATACCGCCACATGTAATGCACTTTACTTACCAACTAGGAGACACGAAAATATTCTTCACGCGCCCTTAATTCGGGCTACACATCAATCACAATAGGAATCGAACACTTAACAGTTCATCTATTATCCAACAGACCTCTTCGTCACTACCGAGTCATATAGGTACATCTCACAATTCTAACATACTCAGCACATGGATATCCAACCGCCATTCCGGCTAATAAGGACATTACCGAACATATTAGTTCAAAACACTTGCTCACACAATCAGCACCTCAGTGCTCAAGCCATAGGCAAAGATTCGGCCTCAAGTCCTCCAGACTAACCAAAATCAAACTCACGGAGATTACATCTCGCCCCTTGATCGGGGAATCATAAGCCATCAAGGCATATCTGATACTGAGCGCTAAGGTGCGCATACAAATGCGTGGAAGGAATTTCAAGAGTTTTCTTTTCAAGCTAAATCAAGGACGCACGATAAGAATTTAAGAATGTGAAGTTTTCCTAAAGGTTCTGCAGCCTCTCGAGGATAAATACAGACGTCTCCGTACCGATCCGCGAGACTCTACTAAACCTGTTTATGACTCGTGAGACCTAGTAACCTAGGCTCTGATACCAACTTGTCACGACCCAATTCCCATACCCGGTCGTGATGGCGCCTCTCGTGAAGACAAGGCCAGCCAACTTACCCAAATCATTTCTTTAACAGTTACTAAACATAAGTGAATAGAATAATATAACTTAACGGCCATAATAATCAGTATTTTCAACCCCACATAATCCGACCGGGGTGTCACAAGTCACGAGCATCTAAGAAGTAGGAATACAACTACAGGGTCATATATATATAAAATTAAATCTGGAATCCAAAAGATGAAGTCCGGTGCCGCGAACGCTGGCGGTCACCTTGCTCAGCTACATTAGTATTACCTTCAGTCCGCTAATCACCCGCTACCGGGTGAACAATACCTGCAACTGCACGCCAGGTGCAGGGAGTAAAGTGAGTACTTCCAACTCAGTGGTAATAAGAGTAAATAATAACTGAGAGACAAGAAATTACGTAAGAGCAGTCCATCATGCTATATAGGACAGTACAACCCTTTGAGAAAACAGTAAAACCGTGAAAAATCCTTTAAAAAATATCTGGCTTAGTTTAAAAACCTCTTTTGAAAATATCCTTTTCCAACAGTCAAGCAAATGAATGCGTAATCAGATAGTGCAAGTCCGCACATAAGTCAGCCCCTCGGGCACAGCACTCCATCAACAAATAACACCAGGGTATCTGGTAAACAGTGCAAGAAGTAGCATGGGTGCCAATGATATGAGAGTGCTGAATGTCATGACACGTAGTACAAACAGGAACCAATGCATGAATGCAATGCAATGCACATGACCGCTGCGGCGCGCAGCCCGATCCATTTGGGTACCCGCGCTCACTGTGGGGGTTCAGACTCCGGAGGGGCTCCTACAGCCCAAGCGCAATATCATCATAGTATCGCTGCGGCGTGCAACCCGATCCATCCTCAGTCCAGAACATGCAAATGAGCCACTCGGGCAATGTCAAGTAATAGCTTTTAACTCAAAACATCAGAAAAATGCAATTTAAGTCTTTAAACTTTAACAATATGACTGCACATTTCAAACAGGGTTTAACTCAGGACTGAAATCATTTAATATGCTAAGTGTCATGAAAACAACGATAATAATCCCTAAAGGATTCAAATAATTGGCACGAAGCCCAAAACATGGCAATCAGCCCAAATCACGATAGCATCAAGCAGGTTTTAGTCAATTACGCAGTAAAATCAACAACCGGGACGGACCAAGTCACCATCCCCAACGGTGCTCTACCCCACGCTCATACCTGGCATGTAAGTCACCACAATACAACACTATGATGTGCGAATCCGGGGTTTCAAACCCTCAGGATAGCACTTACAAGTATTACTCACCTCGAACCGGTGAAATCCCTAGCTCGTGACGCCTTTGCCCCTCGAATCGGCCTCCATGCGCGTCGAATCTAACCAAAATCAGAGCGAATACATCACAATATTGCTAAGGGAACTAATACCAATCGAAANTAAAAGTAATCAAATAGCAGTGTGTAGCAAGAACTAACAGGTTCTCTCCTAAGTAACGTCACAACTGGCAACTTCATTTCAGGGCAATTAAAAATCTAAATCATAGGAATTCTGTATAAAACAGGCGCAAATAGTGACGAGGTCTTACAGCCCGATCTAACATAAAGTAAATTGTGCACTGCCGAGGGTCGAGCGGCACGAACCATAGATGCATCTATTACCCCGCTCGCGAATCAACCATGCGACGCGGTCACATGTATTTAAACATATCAACAGACAGACAATGACATATAACTGGAGAGAAATTACTCAATACATTATCATCTTCCCTTTTAAACACCAAGAATGGTCATGTTCCTCTTAATTAATCTCATTTATCATAATCACCATGGTTAAACAATCTAAAGTAAGTATAGAGTTGCAACGATACCACATAAAGCATGCTTTTGGGTCCTAAACTACCCGGACTTAGCACAATGGTAGCTACGCACGGACTCTCGTCACCTAGTGCGTACGTAGCCCCCGCATTTAATAACAAATTATTAGATTACATCACCTATGGGGACAATTTCCTCTTACAAGGTTAGATAGGAGACTCACCTCGCTCCAATGTGCACTTCCAATACCAAGAATGAGCCCCAACCCTCAAATTGGAGCCGAACGGTTCGAAACTAGATAAACGAGGTAGGAACTAGTCAATATAAGCTTACAAGATCATATTCTAACTATTTAAGAAATTTCCCACCCTTAAACACAATTTTCCTAAAATCCGACCCCGGGCCCACATGCCCGGATTCCTAAATTTTTCAAGGGAAGTTGTTCTTCATAACCCAAGGATCAATAATATATGATTTGTAATTCATTTCATAACAAATTTCGTGGTCAAATTCAACTCTTGTCAAAACCCTAGGTTTTTGCTCTGACCCCATGATTTCACCTTAATACTAGTGTTTAATCTACCTAAGACAAGTATTAAACTAGAAATATGTAGAACAAACTTACCTCAAGATGCTAGGTGAAGGTCTTCTCCCAAAAGCTCTAAAATCGCCCAATGGAGGAGTGAAATACGGCAAAAATGGACTTAGAAGCCATAATAATTGAACTCACTGCTTCAGCGATTTCCGCATCTGCGGTCAGGGGACCGCATCTGCGAGGAAATGGCCGCATCTGCAATCGTTGGCCAAAAGGGCTGGGGCAACTTCTGCGGCCTTGGAGCTGCTTCTGCGGTTCGAGAGCCGCTTCTGCAGTTTGGCCTGGCCTTCCCTGGGCCGCATCTGCGATAGATGGACCGCATCTGCGGTCTCGCACCTGCGGTCCACCAACCGCAGGTGCGGTTATGACAGAAGCAGTAGCTTTAGCTCTTCTCAAAATTTTCCACTTCACTCGAGCCTCGTCTGATTGACGCTTGGGGCTCCCGGGCCCCGCCCGAACATACCGACAAGTCTGAAATCACGAAATGGACCTAGTCAGACCTTCGGAACGCCCGAAACAACGCTAAATCTAAGAATCACCCCCTTAAACCAATTGAATCAAACTTATGAACTTCAAGTTCTTAATTTTCCTCTAACGGGCCAAAACGTCCTTAAACTACGCGGATTGACACCAAATTTTGCGGGCAAGTCTTAAATGTTATATTGGACCTGTACTGGGCTTCGGAACCAACATATGAGCCCGATACCAACATGATCAATCATTAATTAGTTTCTTTAAATCCATAGAATTTCAGTTTAATAATTTCTAATAAAAATTTATTTACTCGGGCAAGGGACCTCGGAATTCTATTCCGGGCGTACGCCCAGGTGCCATATTTTCCTGCGGACCCTCCGGAACCGTCAAAACACGAATCTGAGCCCGTTTGCTCAAAATGTTGACCAAAGTCAAATTTAGCCTTTTAAGAAAATCCTAAGGAGTCAAATGTGCATATTTCAATCCAAACTCTTCCAAATCTCGAACCAACCATCCCCGCAGGTCATAAATTAGTTAAAGCAAGCACAGAGAGTTTATTGGGGGGAACGGGGTTCGAAAAAGGCAAACGACCGGTCGGGTCGTTACATTCAAACTTCAGGACATCGTGTCCTAAAGTTAGAAAATTATGTCCTAAAGTTCGAATTTTATGCCGTGAATTTTAAATTAGTAGTTCAAAATTTTAGGATACTTAGTCTTAAATTTCAAATTAGCAGCTCAAAAATTCAGGACACTAAGTCTTGAATTTCAAAATTCAGGATACTTAGGCCATCTCCAACCTTAGCCCATTTTTCTATAATGGGGCAACTTTTGGGGTAATTAAGCTCCAACCCTCCTCTATTTTTTCCCCCAAAATGGGGGATGAATAGTGTTCCCTCAAATATGGGGGTACACTATTCATCTCCTCCATTACTATTCATGTATATTTTATTATTATTTTATTATTTAATCTTTTGATTTATCTCTTTATATATACATAATTATGTTTATGTAATATCTTTATATTAATTTTACATCTTAACTTTGGCGTATAATTTTGATAAATTAATTTTCGTGCATTAATTATTTTTATGTAAAATTGTAAGTTAATTTTATTATAAGTTATAATTGTACAAAAAATATATAATCATCTCAAAAAATGAATGGTGCAAATATAAAATATTAGATGTTGCTAAAATTGAAAGGTGCGAATATAAAATATTAAATGTTGCTAAAATTGAAAAGTAAAAATTGAAAATACATTAAGTGAAAATACATTAAAATTGGAAATACATGACAATTGAAAATACATTAAATTAAAATACATAAAAATTGGAACTACGGTAAATAGCATAATAACTTAGCATGGAAATATGTCGTTTCCAGATACACCAAAATCATTATAGTATTGAGTGAATGGGGGCTGAGGATTGTTGTGGTTGTGACTGTGGATATTTTTGACTACTTTTATACATTATTCGTTGTTGTTCTTGTCGCACAAATTCACGACGAGTCGGATCGACAATAGAATCCACATCCATCATTAAAACTTTATTTTCTTCTTTCATTTTTTTTACTCTTAGTTTTTCTTTTTGAACAGTCAAAACTTCTTTTTTATGTAATATTTCAAATGAATTTTATCGTTATGTAATATGTATTTAATTAATCTTGTATCGCAATGATTTTACTTTTATTTGAATTATTAGTTAATCTATAATAATTGCTTACAAATTATATTATTTAAAATTTTATAGAATTATTTTAATGGAAATTATAAATTAATGAAAATAAAAGATGAGTTTGAGCCTAAACTCAAAGATAGTGGACTACTTTGGACCTTTTCTCCACATGAAATCATGAGTTAATAATTAAAAAAACCATAATGACTTATTTGCCCTCCTTTTTTATTTATTATTCCTATTATGCCCTTGTTATTTTAGCTCTTTTATTTGGAACCCTAATGTCTGCTTCTGCATATTCATCTCTGTCACTGACTTACACCTCCGCTCCCAAAAACACTTTGCTAAGGTTTTAATTTCTCAAAACCCTAAAGACTGAATCTTTTTTCTTCATATCCAAATGGGTTTTTGTTATTTTTCATTTTTACATGCTATTTAATACCCTTTTGTTTTTGCCTTTTTTTTTTTTAGACAGGTGAAGAGATAAGCAAAGATGTATCTCCAGTTTTATATTAACGAAAATGGTGACAAAGTACCACTAAGGTATGAATTCTTGAAAATTTCGTCTTTTTTAAGCATCTTATTCAGCATATGATTTCCCTTTTCCTTTATGATTTTGACTGTGTTATAGGAAGTGAATAGTGAATTATGCAAATGTTTATATTTTTCCTACTTATGTAATTGTGGGTATGTTTTTTTTTTTGGGTTTA
>NW_017670474.1:256496-274317 GCF_001879085.1 Nicotiana attenuata | reverse complement strand
GTAATTCTGTTCTTTTCACGTTTATATTGCCAAAATTTATGATTTAGCTATTGTTGGCAATCTGATTATTTATAATAGTAATACACTATGAAAGATAAGGTGATTATTATCTAGTATGTTAAAAGCTTTTCAAAACTTCAGCTGTTTAGTGCTGAAGTTTTTACAAATGAACTAAATAACTTCAGCATCTTCTGCTGAAGTTTTTGTAAAAAGCTTTATGACAAAATTAATGAATCCAAGACAAAAAAAACTTCAGCTTATATAGTGCTGAAGTTTTTACAAATGAATCAAATAACTTCAGCATCTTCTGCTGAAGTTTTTGAAAAAGCTTAAACTAATGAATCCAAGACAAAAAAACTTCAGCTTATTTAGTGCTGAAGTTTTTACAAATGAATTAAATAACTTCAGCATCTTCTGCTGAAGTTTTTGAAAAAGCTTATCCAGGACAAAAAAACTTCAGCTTATTTAGTGCTGAAGTTTTTATAAATGAACTAAATAACTTCAGCATCTTCTGCTGAAGTTTTTGAACAAGCTTTATGACAAAACTAATGAATCCAGGACAAAAAAACTTCAGCTTATTTAGTGCTGTAGTTTTTATAAATGAACTAAATAACTTCAGCATCTTCTGCTGAAGTTTTTGAAAAAGCTTAATGACAAAACTAATGAATACAAGACAAAAAAACTTCAGCTTATTTAGTGCAATTATAAACAAAAACTTCAACAAATGGAGAACAAAACTTCAGCTGCTATGCTTAAGTTCAGCAATTACAAACAAAAACTTCAGCAACTAGAGAACAAAACTTCAGCTACTATGCTTAAGTTCAGCAATTACAAACAAAACTTCAGCAAATAGAGAACAAAACTTCAGCTACTATGCTTAAGTTGAGCAATTACAAACAAAAACTTCAGCACACTTGCTAATTCAGGCCCGTCTACTAGAATGCTGAAGTTTTGCGTGATTGCCTTTGCTACTTCAGCCCCGTATGCTGAAGTTACGCGAAAAAGTGGGCACGCTTGCAATTTTTTTTACAAAGCGGACACAAGTTAAAACGTAACCCAAAAAGCGGGTATAGATACAAATCCCCCATCTAGTTGCAATGTATATATGCGGACTGTAGTATGTACTTATGTGCAATTATCTCTAAGAAAAAATATTTGTCCCGATTTGTATTAGTGAAGATACTATTCCAATTTATATATTTAACAAGAAAAAAGACTAGAATCTTTTCAAATGCTAATACTATTTATATAACTAGAGTAAATTTCACCAATGTAACACGTATGGTAAGCATTAAGCAATAACATTTAGTATCAACCTTCAGCTTTAACAACATTGAGGGAAGAGAAGATAAGATCATAAGACTTGTATAACATAGGAGACAAGGTCCACCTTCATCAGTCAAACATACTTTTTGTCTGAATAATGTGTTGCAATTACACAATGGTGAAACATCAATCCACAAACCTAAAATCCATAATTGTACCTTAGCTCTTCTCAGGGCATGCCAAGATTTGCATTCAATGCTCGAAGGGATCATGAAAGCCGAGGGTCTATCGGAAACAGCCTCTCTACTCTCTCAGTGTAGGGGTAAGGTCTGCGTACACACTACCCCACTCGTAGGATTTTACTGGGTTGTTGTTGCTGTTGTTGTTGCTCGAAGGGATCATGAAAGGATAGGAAGCTCAACTTTGTTGAATGAGAAAAAGCTTACACGCCCATGCTCAACCAGACAGAATTTCAAAGGAATACCATGAGAATGTCTCTCAAGATCTTCGATTTCTTCTTTGGAAGGTGGATACTCACTGCAAGAAAAATATATCACACATAAAATAAGCTACTTCGACAGTTAATGTGGATCAACAAGGTCATACAAAATAGTGCAGGGAATCAGATAGGTCAGGAGTAAGGAATAAATAGGAAACATAAAAACCTAGTACTACTTTTGTATGAATATCATCCAAGCTGGCAAATCTATCTATACTCTTAAACATTCAGCAATGCTCACCCATAGAAGAAATATAGAATTGCTGAACTACAAGTCCCTATAATCAGCTAAATAATAGGAGGCAAAGATTCAGAAAATTATAATAGGCACTAAGCACCATAATATAATGAACCACATTAACAAAGTACCGTACCTAGCAAGGCAAAGTACAAAATAGGGATCACCAGGAGCAGACTTTCTGAATCTGCTATTAGGAGGGTAAACGTCAAAAGCCAGTCTCAGACCACCAATTTGCATGTTACTAAACATTTCAGAGATGAGAACATTGTTTCTTGATTCTTCATCTCCAGTTTGAGCAGTCTCCAGCGAGTCTTGGTTAATAGCACAATTTACTTTTGACCTTCTCACTGACCAAGGAATACCATGACGCCCGACTATATAACCAAGAGATTTCAAGTGCTTATATGCTTCAAAGTATTCCAAGGAACATCCACTTTTTCCTTCTGCAACCTTGCTGTATATGTGTTCCAGAGAAAGGGGTGTGTCATCATTACCGAAGAGATGCAGAGCCCCAATTTCAGCAAGATATCTACATGAAAAAAATAGTATCATTCTTTAAACACGGGCAATTGCAGAAGAGAAAATCTCAAATTAAACATAAATTTTCATATCAGTTCCTCATACAAATAAATATGTCAAATGACAAACTGACCATTAAATACCTGTTATCTTTCTATTTACAGACTTTATCCATTTGCTTCTACTCTCTTTCTCCACCCAGACTACTCTTTCTAACATGTTGAAGCAATAAACGAGTGTGCAATTAAAATACACAAGCATAACTCAGAGAGGTAATTAAAATATCACTCAGGAGTATCCAAATTTTATACCAAAATCAGCCATAGTCATTGATGAGGAAAAGATCAACAGAAAAAGTATCCCAAATTATTAACCAAATTATTCAATTTTCACTTTTGCAGCCCATAAAAACAAGAGATATAATAAGTCTTTCGTGGTTTGTTAAGATATTAAAGAAAAATACGTCCTTTTCTCTTCTCAACCAAACAGGATCAATTATTTGAACTCTGACCAAATATTCTGAAAACAAAGTCGATGTCCTCTGTTCTTATTTTTCTCATAGCTTATTCAAAATTATGCCTCAACTCAAAGTAATAGTTTTAACTCTTCAACTTAGGGATGGCAATTGGGGCAGGGCGGGGCAGGGATAACCTTAAATGGGGCGGGGCAGGGAAAGAATTTAATGGGGCAGGGCGGGGCAGGGCAGGGCAAATTATTATTTTTAAAAATTTTTAATAGGGCAGGGTACTGGACAGTAGGGAAAGTAAGGATAGCAGTTTCATCTATTACTTTAATGGTAATACCAGTACCCTGTGCAGTATACTTATGATAACCTTTAATGTGCTTAAGTATACTTATGGTAATACCATTATGATTGGACAAGCTGTTGAGTTATATGATGTCTGGTCCCACAATTTTAAAAAACATAAAATTATCCATAATTAAAATAGATTAATTGTGGAAATTACAAGTAGAAGGATTAAATGAATTTTCTGAAACTTAAGAAAGAGAATAAACATTTTATGGAACATTATTATTTGCATCTTCCATTAGAAAGAGAGAAAAATAACTTTTTTGAAACATGTATCTTTCCAAAACTCTTAAATGTGAAATGAACACAAATTACTTGACACCTCTGTTTTAAAAGGCAGAATTGGGACTCGCCCGGGGCTCGCCCCGGGGCGGAGCACTCGTAAAACGCCCCTGGGCTTATGTGTGGGACTTAGTTCTGTGAGACTTACGCCTCGACCATCGGGGCTTACGCCCCGGACACGCCCAACGCCCAGCGTACTGGGCTCGCCTAATAGAACTTTATGTCATTGTATGTAATTAACCTTGTAAATCTTCAATTTTCTTAATAAATCGTTGACTACTCAAAATTACTTTTTTCCTAAGTATAAATTATTAAGTTGAGAGTATTGTCATAATTAAAATAAAAATTATTGCACGTTATCCACTAAGACTGCTATGATAGTTAATTTTAAATAAATCTTTCATTTAAAAAGTATTTATTTATTAACTATTATTATGTCTTTACTATATAATGGAGTAGTCCATAATTTTTTTATAATTATTTTTCTTTTCGCGTTTACGAGATACAATATTTATTAATTTAATATCTCAATATTAGCTAGTAACTATGTACAAATAATTAGTTATCATGGTATTGTATGGTGAATTGTGTGTCACTTTATTAACTTGTTGAAACTTAAAAATGAATGATGCTTGAGAATCATATTTAAATTGTGAATTGTATTTTTATATAAATTCTCTTTCAAATAGAAAGCATATTAAATAAAAGGAGTATTTTAATAAAAATATCAAATTATAGTATCGAAATTCTTTCAAAATTCATTACTCCTTAAGAGATACATATAAGATTTTGTATCGAATACATTACTTTTGATGCTTGAGTTGTAACGACATTGCAACTATTTGCACATTATGATATATGTCATACTTTTCATATTATTGATAGTTGAATTATAATTTATTAATATTTTAAATATATTATTTGTTATAATTTTGTGATTTTAATGTAATTTTTATAATTAATTTTCATTTTATGCTATCCTAAAATTCTTGAAATTAGTAAAATTTAAAGATCCGTGGGACTTACGCCTTATGTCTCAGGGCTTACGCCTCGCCTCGTCAGAGGTAAAACGCCTCGCCTCACGCCCCCGCCTTTTAAAACATTGCTTGACACAATACATCAATTATAGTAGTATATTTTGCATTTTGAAAGTGTAAGCCAATTTGCATTTCTGAATATTATAATTTTTAATACATAATAACTTTTGAACATTTTATTAGTCCGCTTCAAATTATTTTGAATTTATTTTAATATTTGATATTTTTAAAAACGAACTAATAAGGACACTTCCCATAATAGGGAAAAAAGCATAAACATAATATTACAAATTAGAAAAAAAAAATACAAAAAAGCCTAAACGGGGCGGGGCGGGGCGGGGCAGGGCAGGGCAAAATTTGAAAAAATGCTAAATAGGGCAGGGCAGGGCGGGTCAAAATATTAGCAGGTCAAGGCTTGCCCCGCCCCGCCCTAACCTGCCCTGCCCCATTTGACACCCCTACTTCAACTAAAAGGAAATAACAAAAATAGAATTTTCATCACCTACAAAATCTCTTCAATGAAGCAGTATATCTTGCCATTACGAACTATCCCAGTAGTTGTCCACAATCCACCCTTCCTCTCCACAACCTCAGCCATACCAAACTGGTCAAGCCACCGTGATCTTGAAATATCTTTCCTATGTAAAATATGCACAGTCACATTGCTTTTAGCAAGTTTATTTTTAATAAATAAAGATAAAATTCGGAACAAGACAACACGCTTCTATATCACGAGATGAAACCTGAACTGCAACTGGGGTATATCGGTGGATGCATATGCACAGCAAATGTCATCATCATCAAGATCCTCCCCATAACCTTCAGAATCACTAGTTCCTTCCATAAAACTTGCCCACTTATCAGTTTCCATAGATGGAATGAATTACAAATTCCTATAGCCTACCAGAAGAAAAAAGTTTTGCACGAATTACAGCAACCTTACCAAGTGGAGACACTAATAATTGATTACAAAACAAAAAGTAGAGACAAATTTTAGCTAAATACATTACGATGTAAATAACTCCAATAATCTCATCAATTAGCAAGCAAAAGTTATACTGAAAAATGTGAGTTGATGATTGTGCATATTCTCTAAGCAATTTAAAGTTGTTTACTTTAACAATAGGTTGCGGAATTCGAATGTAACACAAACCAAAAAAATGCAACACAAAATAAATTTAACTAACCAGAAAAAAAAACGAGAGCTTATAAACTAACACAAATAATAAAAGAACAAGAATTTAAAAGAGGAAAAGAAGAGAAGTGACCTTATTGTGGCCTGTGCCGTTGAATCGAGGGAGGCTGGAGATGTTAGCAGAATAGCCGTAGAAGAGAGAGAGCGCAAAACAAGAATTTCCCCAAATTGAAGTTGTATGCTGGCGGGTCACGTTAATGGGCCTCAGCCCAAATGAAAAAGAAGCCCATTGTTTACAAATGTCTTTCTTGAAGAAGCCTATATACCGCTACTAGTACTAGTCTTAGGGGTTGTTTGGTAGGAGGTATTAGAAAAAATAATGTAAGCATTAACTCTCTGTATTACTAATACCTTGTTTAGTACATTTTTTCAACCTGTGCGTATTAATTATACATCATACTTGGTATTATCCTATGTATAAGTAATGCACAGAAAATCATGACATTAGTAATACCAAGGCTATTAATGCATGCATTAGTATGGTTGAAGACAAAATTGTCCTTAAAGTCCCTTAAAGCTAGAGAATATGGATGACATTTTTGTAAACAACTATTTTTCTTAAAAATTATGCAATGCATTATAATTTTTAATACACCACACCAAACAATAGATAAGAAATAATATCTGCATAACTAATGCTTGCATTACTAACCCATGCATTACTAATCCCTGCATTACTAATACACCTTATCTGCACTATTCTTATACTCCCTACCAAACGACCCCTTAAGGTATATCCAATATGCATGAATATAAATTTTGAAAAATGTCTCTCTATCTCTCTTATATATACTATATAATGTGTTTGACTTGTAAAATCTATATCTATATTCTGTATCTTCTATATCTATATCTATATTTTTATATTATTATAAAAGCACGATTGCTGAAAGCTAAATGTTGAAGGACTAAAATATCTTCAAAATATTGATCGACTTTTATTTCCTTAATTATTTACATTAATCTTCACAAGGAAAGGACAAACTGAAATACACCCGCTAAGATGACGAGTTGTACTAAAATAGGAATTTAACCCTGGAATTCTGATATATACGTGATCATAATTACATCCAATTTAATTTGAGTGTATGTAAGACAATTCATTCGTAAAGATACCTCTTTACGTTAACTATATTAACTAAGAAAAGCAGTCAAAAAAATTATCAAATAAGATTGTGTTTCATGCTAAATTGTGTTTGGATACTGATTTGTTTATCCAAATAGAACAACTAATTAAACACTTCTTCAATTTTCTTTGCAGAGTACACGTGTTTCATGCAAATAATTTCGTTGTGTTTTTTAATATTTATTTGTTCTTACTAATGATTACAATTTACCTTGTTTTCTCTTTTATTTTTTGCTTTTTTTTTTTTTTGTCAGCATAAAAAAAATTAATATCCCATGTAGTCTAAGATATTTGCTAGGACAAAGAAACATGAAGATTAGGAATGTTTGAATTTAGCTTTTTCTGCTAAAGAGACCCCCGGGAAGAAAGTTAGTAAGATCTCTTATATGATAGGAATATGTAAAATAACTTTGAGGATTATAGTTGAATTATATGGCTTTTGGTATTTTGTGATGAGTTGTTCCATGTAATAACTTTTATTAGAATGCTAAATATAGAATCACAAAAGTAATCTCAAAATATTAACCGTCTATTATGCTATTCTAAAATTAAATTATACTGATGTACAAAAGCGTACTGAAAAGTTATCTAAGAATTAGACTCTAGAAATTTATCATAGAATTCAAAATACTTTAAGATTTTTTTACGTGAAATAGGCATGTAAATAAACTAATTACTGTAGCTTAGAAATTTTCAAATTCCACATCACCCAACTTTTCGCAAGTATGCCTATTCATCACAACGTACGCAAATACGTGCAATATACAAAATTTACATAACATATATTAATTTTATTTCACAAGAATTTTCACTGACTAGCGAAAGATATATGTACAACCTACGTACATAGAGGCTAGTTATTATAAAAGCACGAATGTTAAAACGCTAAATGTTGAACGACCAAAATATCCCCAAAATATTGATCTGATTTTTGTATCCTTTGAAAACTAAAGTACAACTAAGTTTATATCGGATAAAATTGTAATACCTTTAAATTTTAATAGTATGATTGCACTAGAACTCTGAGTTCTACAAAAATTACGATTTCCAATATTAACGTTCAGCCAACTTCAAAACTATTTTTGGGAACAGTGATTTGGTTACAACTAAAGATCTAACATCCTCTTTGGAAGCGATTAAAAATGATAGGGATAAATTGAAAGAAGAATTAATTGTCATGGAGGCTCTACACCAAGTTGAAGCTGCAAAAGTAATGAAATTGGAAGAGAAGGTTTTGAAAACGAGGATGATGCTTATGATTTCATGGGCACCTTTTGTTGAATTTGTTACGGCATCGATGATGTAGTGAATGTTGGTAAATTTTGTTGATGTCTATTGTTGTGATGTTTTTTTAGTGAATATGTTTTTTTTCCAGCTTTATTCTCGTTTGAAATTGGAAGAGAAGGTGTTATGTATGTTGTTTTGAACCGTTTATATTAGAGCTTGTAATCTTAGTTAATGTAATTTCAATATTTATGTATTTTGTGTATGTATTCGAGGGCAACAGTTGCGATGAACCTGCTATATTATTAGTTGATAATATGGGCTGATGAACATAGCAGTTACAAAAGTACACAAATTGTATGTGTTTAAGGCATTGTCTCTGTCAAAATCTGGACAATTTTTAATGGTGATGAACCTGCAAATTCCTAAATGTTGGACAATGAAGGGGTTGGACAACATCTATAACTCATAAACAAACACTTAAACAATTCATAAACGAACACTTAAACCATTCATAAACCTAATAGTTGGAAAATGAATAACAATGAAACGAACATGTCACACCTCCTTTTTACTTACTACACCCGCGGAAGAGGGTATGGTAAAGGGAGTTATTTCCAACTTGAAGTGACAATCGGAACGGGATTATTTATTTAAGATCAGAGTCGCCACTTGGAATAGTTATGGTGTCCCAAGTCACCGGTTTTAAATCCCGAATCGAGGAAAGATTGACTCTGTTTTACAGTCAGCGAACCAGAAATCCGAGTAAGGAATTCTGTTAACCCGGGAGAAGGTGTTAGGCATTCCCGGGTTCCGTGGTTCTAGCACGGTCGCTCAACTGTCATATTTGGCTCATTTGTTTGATTTTAGTACATGTTTTAATTTATGTGCCTTTTGACTTTTGAAACGCTTTTATTATTATTATTTTTAGAGAATTGCAACGTCGTGAAAATGCGTCTCGAACCACGTTGCACCAGTGCACCCGTGATCGTTAACACATTTCGACTTCGTTGAGATTTGGATTTGGGTCACATAAGTGTGCACCCGAATTTAGGGAAGTAATATTAAAGTACGCACCTAAAGCAGCTACGTGTTTATTATATTTGGGGAAGGCCGTGAAATTTGCTAAGCGGCGTATCCCGAAATCTAAATTTTATATAAAGCATTATCGAAGACCCCACAACTTATATTTTGGCGAGGCTCGTGTAATTTTTATTCAGGGAAAGGCAGTCTTAAAGCAACTATATTTTTTATTTGTCTCCAGCAGCACAAGAAAAATCCTAAAGTTTGTTATTGAACTGAAGTAAGTTAAATGGTAATTATGTGTCAAGGCCACCGATCGGGCTCTGAGATAAGCCCAACGAAGGAGTATTGTACCCATGCTCTTCTAACCAGCTGCCAGTTATTTGGGCTCCTGCAAGCTGCCAGTCCAGGCCTAAGCCCAAACGTCCTGGGGATAGGCTATAGGGCCTGGATTTAAATTAAAAAGAAGAATTCTGATTCAATTAAACCAAAACTATTGAAAACTTACTTTACCTCTACACTCTTTAAATGAAACGACTGATTTATGGGCTATGCATACTGATTTTAAAGGCGTATCAGCATCTAGAATTGAATGTGCATTACACTGAGCTACTGATTTCATGCTTGCGTTATTTGATTTCAAAGTTGTATTTAAACTAATCCTGCTATGCTACTGTTCTAAAATGCCTTAACAAGTAACAGAATTCAAAGTCCATAACAGTCCAGATTAACAGTCCAAATGTATCTATTATTCATACACTCAAAACTACTAACTAACACCAATTACATTTATCCAACTAAACAACGTTCAAATGAACCTAGATTTGGCAGTATTTCCATTTCCACTTCACTTCACAGCTAACATCAAGGTGAGTTCATAAACGTGTACCTGGGATTTGAATTGAAATAGGAAAAGGAAAATTAGCAGCAGTAACAGCTTCAGCAGCAACTCAGAGAACCAATTTAAAATCTCAGCAACAGACCAACACAGATTCAGCAGTTCAGGATAAATTGGAAAAGCCCACAGAGTTCACAGATCAAACACAAATGGCACCAAATAACCAGAGATGAACCCAGGACTGACACACCAGTAAACAAACAACACTCGAACTAAGCAGACCTCATGCACACATGACTCGAACAGCTTGTGAATATCAACATTGAGCAGAATCAGATGAGTTCAGGTTATTTCTGATCCTTAATGAGCTAGACAATTGAATTAAGGACTGGAATCTGAAGGTGAGCAAAGGAGAAATTAATGAAACAGTATTTTTTTTGATTTTTCTATTGTTTTTCTGGAAATTTTGAGAGAACTAAGATCCAAGGAAGGGTTGGATTTCAGATTTCTGATCTGAACCTTGTGGAGAATCCGGGGGATTTTTGATGGCTGAGAAAAAACTCTCTCATCAAGGCAAATGAATGCCTATTTATAGGTGAACCTAGGGTCCAATTTCAGATTTTCCTTTTACCCCTTAGTCCCTATTCTAATTTCAGTGTTTACCCTTTACTTTCTGACTTGTTACACAAGTAACTACCCTAAGTTTATTAAAACCTACACTATAGTCCATCCTAGAAGGTTCTATACTTATTACAATCCCTATTCTATCCTTACCCTCCTTCAAAAATTACCAAATCTGATAAAAGTACCATTTTCCCATGCCTAAATTACCCTTTGAACCTCCTGAAATTACTGGCTAGACCAAAACCCTTTTACTGTAATTGCTGGTCACTATCTTGTTCAGCTATAGCCAAAAGGTCTCACCAAATCGAATTATTGCACAATTAACCAATCATGAAATCCAACCTAACCATGAACTACAAATTGCAGTGACAACTCATGAATCAAACTAACTAAACTAAACAAAAATTAGACCTATTGGAATAAATTTAAATCAAACATGAAGACTGAGGAACAGTACCTCACGAAGAACATTAACAAATCATAAAAACTTAATTAAACCCTAAACATGGAACTGTTAATACGATTACTAATTAAACTAAACTAAACTAATTAATGCTAAACTAACAGCAACCATAAGAAGAATTACTAATCAGTTCAGATGCTGAGGAACGAATTGAAATCCAAACAAAGCTCAAACAGGATCGACCAGACAATAAAACAAATCGTAAACTAAACTTAGAACAGATACGGAACCCAAAAATAAGAATCAAAAATAGAAGTAATCAGCAAACTTACTGAATTAGAGCATTCGATGACCATGGGGAAACTCTGACCGGCCATTTGTTTGAATCCTCCGGGATTCTTGACACGTAAACATCCCTAATCGTGTGGTTTTCAAAAGAACACACAAGATTAGGGAAATTACGGTCCAAAATCCCCCAGATTTTCTGAGCTAGGGTTCTGCCAGTCTAAGATCTAAAATTCAGAAGCTTTGTCAATATTCGAAAGATTCTGGTTAGGGATTCAGGTGGAGGGAGGTCAGAAGAGTATATGGTTGTAAATTTGGTTGGATTTGGGTGAGTTGATGTTTTGGCCCAGATTTTCGATCTAATATTTGAGCAGTTCCGGCCATGTTCGAGACAAGTGGGCTATGGGGGTTGGTAGAGGAGGTCAAGGCGGTCCCATGGTGTTAATTTGGGCCCGTTGGCATAATCGGCAACTTGGCCGAAAATTTTGTCAAGATATCGACGAGCTCCGGCGAGATTCGAGGGAAACTAAGGGCAGGGATGGAAAGAGGGGAACGCGGAGAACCGGTGGTTGTAATTTTGGAGGTCATTGGAGTATCGCCGCGGCGGCGACGATTTCCGGCCGGCGGCGGACGCGGAGGGACGGTGGGGCTAGGCGGAGGAGGGTGACCGGCACCGGCGTTACAGGGTACGATAAGATGAAAGAATGTTTTTAGGTTTTGGGTTAATTTTCGGACAGTTTTATGGGATTTGAGACTTAGTTCTCATCCGTTGGATCTTGAAGGATCAAACGGATGAGATTCACCTGGCAGAACGGTGTCGTTTTGAATGGGGTTGCTGGACCGGTTACAGGGGACGGGTATGGACCGGCTTGGATTGGGGATTTCGTTTGGGCTGACTGATTTTGGCCCAAATTTGGTTCTCCAATCAAGACATTTTTAATTTTTCTTTTTCCCCTTTTTTTTCTTTATCTATTTTTGTATTTATTTATTTTTCTTGATTTTATAAAAATGCTAAAACAAAGCAAAGACCTAATTACACTATTTAACTCCTAAAATTACTTATAACTCTATTTAAAGACAAATGCAATAATTAGCAATGCAAAGAACTATTTTCTTGCAATTTTCTTTACATTTTATTCTTAAAACTAATTAATACTAAAATTGTGAAATTAAATCCCTAAATGCCAATGCATATTTTTGGTATTTTCATATGGATTAAAATGCACAAATAAAAATGCAACAATTACCAAAAAATGCCACAAAATCACAAAAATTTATAAAATACTAGAAAAAAATTGTTTGTTTTGAAATTTTGGGAATTATTCATATATAGGGCAAAAATCAACGTGCTCACAGCTGTGCCCCTCTTTGCCTGGAAAACACGAAGAGTTTTCGTGCAAAGACAAAGTGAACAGAAATGAACGATTTTCGCCTGTTTGCATATTCCGTGTGAAGCAATTTTTAAAAGAGTGACCGCACCCTGCTTCAGAGGTTGCCTACATATCCTGGGCTAAACAGGGATCAGTCAGGTGTAGTTCGGGAAGGTTTGGTAGCTGGGACTACCAGGGCTGTGATTTCGCTGCTGTTGTTGCTGCTACTGCTCGCTGACCTCCTTATTACACGGTCAAAGATAAAAAGAAAGCTAGCCTAAGCTATGAGTTACAAAAAGGTCCTATCTATGCCTTCTAATTTGCTCTTTGTGTTGCCTTGAACTTTATTCTTCCCTGGAATCTTGCGTTGTTGCCTTTCATTGATTGTAGACGTTTCACCATTCCTCCGAGTGACGTTTGACTGCTGCAATTTTGCAATTGTGCCTCTATTCTTCAGGCGGGCTCCTGATTGCTAAAACTTGAAAAGTATTCCCTTGTTCTCCAGGTGAGCGCCTGATTGCTAAAACTTGAAATGTATTCCCTTGTTTTCCAGGTGGGCGCCTGATTGCTAAAACTTGAAAAGTATTTCCCTTGTTCTCCAGGTGGGCGCCTGACTGCTGAAACTTTAAAAAGTATTCCCTTGTTCTCCAGGTGGGCGCCTGATTGCTAAAACTTGAAAAAGTATTCCCTTGTTCTCCAGGTGGGCGCCTGACTGCTGAATTTGAAAAAGTATTCCCTTGTTCTCCAGGTGGGCGCCTGATTGCTAAAACTTTGAAAAGTATTCCCTTGTTCTCCAGGTGGGCGCCTGATTGCTAAAACTTGAAAACGTATTCCCTTATTCTCCAGGTGGGCGCCTGATTGCTAAACTTTGAAAAGTATTCCCTTATTCTCCAGGTGGGCGCCTGATTGCTAAAACTTGAAATGTATTCCCTTGTTTTCCAGGTGGGCGCCTGATTGCCTAAAACTTGAAAAGTATTCCCTTGTTCTCCAGGTGGGCGCCTGACTGCTGAATTTGAAAAAGTATTCCTTGTCTCAGGTGGGCGCCTGATTGCTAGAACTTTGAAAGTATTCCCTTGTTCTCCAGGTGGCGCCTGATTGCTAAAACTTGAAAGTATTCCCTTGTTCTCCAGGTGGGCGCCTGATTGCTAAAACTTGAAAAAGTATTCCCTTGTTCTCAGGTGGGCGCCTGATTGCTAAACTTTGAAAAAGATTCCCTTATTCTCCAGGTGGGCGCCTGATTGCTAAAACTTTGAAAAAGTATTCCCTTATTTTCCCAGTGTGGGCGCCTGATTGCTGAAACTTGAAATGTATTCCCTTGTTCTCCAGGTGGGCGCCTGATTGCTAAAACTTGAAAAAGTATTCCCTTGTTCTCCAGGTGGGCGCCTGACTGCTGAACTTTGAAAAGTATTCCCTTGTTCTCCAGGTGGGCGCCTGATTTCAACAGAAAAGAACAAAAAACAAAGAAACATTTTCTGCCCAGTTTGGTGGCTGGGCACAGATTGTGAGTGTTGAACTGATTATTCTACCAACTATTATAAGAATTTGAAAGCTAAGTCCTATTATCCAGGGAGGTCCTGACAACTCCTAACAGTTACGAACCTAAGTTATATCTTCTAAAGGTATTACCCTGCTACATTTGTTATCTAATAGGTCTTAACTACTCCCCATTATCCAGGAGGGTCCTGACAACTTCTAGTTAAAAAAAAAGTTTTAACCTAAGCAGACCTTGTTATCAATATTTGTTATCTAAGCAGACCTTAAAACTACGTCCCATTATCCAGGAGGGACCTGAAAATCAAAATTCAAGTCTTATCTTATGAGTGCCAATTCTACGGCTGAATTATACTATCCTACAACAGTATCTTGTTATCTAAAGGAGATTTTTTAAAACTGTGTCCCATTATTCAGGAGGGTCCTGACAACTCCTAATTGAGTCCTATCTTAAACAGGCAAACTTTGAAAACCAACTTATGTTCCTTGGGGTACATTTAATGCTAAATTATGCTACTCATGATTGCTTTTAAAATTAAACTAAGTCCCATTTCCAGGAGGGTCCTGAAAACTTTACGTCAAACATGTCTGGTGCCTACCTTTCCTTGAGGTGGGTTTCTCCGAAGCGAACGAAATTTCTGCCCCTGTTTCAATCAAAGAAAAAATCTTGTCAGTTAAAATGTGGTGGTTGGTTTGTGGCCTTGACTTTGAGAGCGATTCTCCTTCGCTTCCCATGATGACTGACTTCCACTCGAGGACCTTGCTTGTTTATGGACTACCCCTTTTCTCTGTCGTCCCCAATCACATAAAATTCCTTTTCTCCGTTCGGACCAATATCTTCTATTTGTCGCGTTGATGAAACTGGTGCCTCCCAACCTTTGCCGTCTCATATGAACCCCAAAGCACGTCTATCGCCCCACTCCGTGTGTATGCTGTTCTTTCTTGACTTAAACCACTGGCCTTGGCCTTGAGGTCTGGTTGCTCCTTCACTTGCCTGACAACTGATTTCCATTTCGAAGACTCCGCCTGTTCCTTGACAACTACTTCATTTGTAAACCTTAACACAGAAAATACCTCTTCTCGCGTCAAACCCAACACCTTCTATCTGTTGCATTGCTCCTGAACTGACATTTACCAACCTTTGTGTCTCATATGAACCCAAAGCAAGGACACTTGTCACCCCTTCATTGCGTTTGCTGTTCTTTCTTTCCTTAAACCACTGGTCCTGTCCTTAAGGTCTACGGCTCCCTATTTGATAACTTTGACTTTCTGCTTGAAAGTCTTGCTCGTCACTGGTTTAACACCCTTTTATCAATCTTATCACAGGAAATTCTTTTGATCTGTTCACCCTCACCTTTCACCTGTTGCATCGTTAAAGAATTTGATGTACGGCCAAGCCTTTGCATTCACAAGGATCCCGAAGCATGTTAATTGTTGCTAACCTCGGTCGGGCTTGCTGTTTATTTCCTGGCTTATGACGCTTTGATGTATTAACCAGATCCCATTTTACGTAATTGGAAAGCTTGGTGGCAGATTTTGAAGTCATTTCTCACTTGTTATGACCAGACAGACTCAAGAGGAGGGAGTACAACAAGGGGAAGAATAAGTGAGGGAAAATGGAAAGAGACGATTCCTAACAAAAACCTACAGAGTAACAAACCCTCAGATGTAGCTACCGACTCTAGCGACCTTGACATGCGCCTGCAGCCATATCTGTGTTTAGCAAATCTGATGTTCAGCTCTTGTTGTATCTTTTGCCGTGAAACTGGGCTTCAATGCTCCGCGTTGCCCGATACCGATTCACAATCCTTATTCGACTTGTATTGCCCGAAGGGTTTTCACCATCAAGCCTCTCTCCTTCTATTTTTCTCTCAACTCACCGTCGCCTTATGGTGCTACTGTTGAAGGTTTTCACCAATAAGACTCTCTCATTTTGATCTCTCTCAGCTTTCATCACCTGGAGGGTACCCGTGAGGGTTCTCATCAACAAGACTTTCTCATTTTCATTTCTTTCGTTTGGACCAGAGTGTTGCCCCTGATATGATTCACCTCTGCTCACTTGACTCTGGCATTTCTTGAGGACTGATCGAAGGTCTTTTTTGGACCGTAATGTGGGCTTTTGGACAGGGTTAGAAGAAAGGGTATCAAAGGCTCAAAACAATATCAACATGGGTTCAAAATTACAACTCTCGGAATTAGCTTTTTATCAGTAACCACAACTTCTGCCCCAGTTTCTTTCTTGGGGGACTTTTGGATTTTTAATTTTGGTATGACTGAACCTCAGAGAGAGGCTGCCTACGTACCTTTCGGGATCAAGTTAAACATAGTTCAGACCACAAAACTACGTTCGTTGTTGCGATCTTTCCACTTTTCTTTTCCTTCCTTTCATTTCTTTTTTTTTCCTTTTCTTTTCTTTTCTTTTCTTTTCTTTCTCCTCTTTTTCTTCCTTTTCCTATTCCTTTTCTTTTCTTTTCTTTTCTTTTTCTATTTCTTTCCTTCTTTTTTTTTCATCATTTTTTTTTTTCATTTCATTTTCCTTCTCTCTCTCTTTTCACTGTTCCCTTCTCCCTTTCCTTCACTTACTTTCCAGACTTGTGTTTACGAACCTTGTTAATTGATTCCAAAAGAGGGGTATGAAAGAAAATACAAAAGCTCAAAGGGTAACAAAGGATAAAGTGTTTAGATAGCAGAACAGAATGCCTTCGTCATTCCAATCCTTCAAAACATGCCCAGTACAAACAAATGCAATTTAAGCAAAACAGGGAAAACATTCTCTCAAATGCAACTGAGCATATTCGCACATTTGCCTCCTACATCTGTTGAATACAAAGCACCATTGGACAACACTCTCAACTTTCCTTACCATGAACGGCCCCCGACAGTTGGGCAAACTTGCCTTTTGGCTTCAACCTGAATGCGGCAGATGCGTTTCAATCAGTATTTCTTTATGTTCTATCTGACCCAGTTTCACATTAATTTGGGCTTGAAGAAGATTTTCAAAATCCCTCGATTGTCCTTATATCTTTAATATTGCTTCTGACTTTCAAACTAGGCTAGGAGAATTATGCGTGCATGTTCAGGTCACCAGAGCCGGCATGCAAGAATTGTAACAGGAGCAGGGAACGAAATAAAATGACTAAACATGGCAGGAAACCGGAGAATTGCATCAAACTGACATTGAAAGGGTTTACACAACAAAACAAACAAACTAGACTAGAGTTTACAAACTTTGAATTAAACCTGGACAGCACTACACAAGCTACTATGGCAAGACAAACAAGACAAAGTGAAAGGATTAGAGGGTTTGAGTAACAAGACAATATCCGGAATACAACCCTGAAATAACCCGGACAATGGAAAATGACAACAAAATAAACCACCAAAACTCCAAGAGATGGAGCGTCTTTCCAATTACCAAGCGTGACGTCTTAGCCACTTGAATTTTACACCAAGATTGCTGGAATTTTCATAAGTCTTTCATCACGTCGATCTGAGCATACTGCTTCTGGGTTTCTTCTACCGGCTCACTTCTCACAACCAATCATACCCACATTGTGCACAGGAGATGACCTTGATCTTCTCTCTTT
>NW_017670474.1:185102-255807 GCF_001879085.1 Nicotiana attenuata | reverse complement strand
TCGGGGGACTGACTTGAGCAGCTTGCTCCCTCCATCTGAGCCCAAACTCATTAAAGCTTTCCTCCGGCCTTTTTTCCATCTTAGATAGCAAGGTGCGGTCTTGGGTAACGCTTGATTTGCATTGAAAGTATCGGACAAAGTCTCGAGCCATGTCACCCAATGTAAGCCACCCATCGACATTTTGACGACCATGCCAGTCCAAAGCTGCCCCAGTTAGGCTTTTACTGAAATACGCCATCATCACGTCATCTTTTTCTCCGACAATCCTCATTTCGTTGCAATAGACCCTCAGGTGGGCTACCGGGTCTCCACGCCCATCATACAAGTTGAAGTTTGGTACTTTGAATCCTGCGGGCAGGCGGGTGTCATGTGGCACAATCAGTTCTTTGCAAGTCATGCTACCCTGGCCTCCCACTCTTCGCTTGTCCCTTAAGGACAGTTCTATGCTTTTCAGCTTTCTGGGCGTCCCATCTCGTCCTTCTCCTCCTGTAACCTTTTCATTTCTATCATGGAGCTCATCTCGGGATATGACAGGAGGGCAATTTTGGGTAGTAGTAACTGAGGGATGAGCGGTAAAGCTACTAGGGTAGTTGGGACGAGTGTGATAAGCGGGTGTGTCTGGAGAATATGGAGGATCATCTGGTATTGTGTTGGGAGTTTGGGTAAGGGTAGCGTCCGGGAAATTTAGTGGTGGCGGAGGTGGCGCCTTCCCAGTCATCCAGGCTTGATACATGTCTGTCATATGTTGTCCTAGCATCCGCACCTCGTCAGCCAACCCATTATCTTGTTCCACCAACTGTTGTCGGGCACCAGTATCAACCAATTCAGTTCTCTTGTTGTTTGCCATTGCCTTTTGTCCTTGTGTTGTACAGAAGAGTTACCACTTTCAAACCACAAACCAACCGCCTTTCTGGAATTGGAACAAAATGAAACCATCACGTTAGCGTTAGGGCAACTAACACATTAGTAACAGCTTTTGATCGGTCGCATGCGTCATCCCGGCTTTTCCTTATTTTCGATTGTAAACTCTTTCTTCTTATGTTCTCCTTCTTGTTTTTCACTCTTGCCTTTGTCTTCTCTCGTTCCTATTTCCTTCCTCTCTTCAGTTTTGTTTTTCCGCTCTTTTCTGTTCTTTTCGCCTTTTGCGGTTTTTCCTCTCTTTTCTCGTTTTTTTTTTCTCTTGGTTATGGTCGAATCCTATGGAGATTGCCTACGTATCACGACCCCGCGTGAATCAGACCGAGCGTAGTTCTTGCAAAGTAGAAACAATTTTTTTTTTGAATTTTCAATTTATTGATAGCAAGTATGTCTATTACAAAGACTCAAAACTGACAGATTAAACAACTAACAGACTCTAATGCAGAAAAGAACTACCGACTCCACCATCCCTATTCCATTTAAACGAAAGTACAGACTCAATCAACTGACGGACTTTTAAGGAAATACGGACTCCAGTAGAAAAGGAAATACAGACTCAAATGATCAACTCTGGTGGAAAAGAAAACACAGACTCAAAAGACAACCACGAATGCATTAAAGCTCCTGGCGCCTGCGGGACATCGTTCGGTCTCGCCGCGGGCCTATATGCAAGTTCCATTTTTTTTGAATCGTGCTCATCCTGCACATTTATTAAGGTGATTTAATCACTTATTTTGACCTAAAAGAAAACAAATGACACTGTTTTTGTTCAAATTTCCAATTTTAAAACAAATGGCCGGTTTTGCAGTTACGGCCTTTCAACACTTCGGGGAGAAGATTTTAAGGCTGTGCCTGCTAACCGTTGAAACTGACTCAGGGTGGCTGTTCTTGCAAAAACAGCCTTCCGGCGCTCTTTTGGGACATTCGGCTTATTTTGAACAAGAATGGCATCACCCGACTTATTTTGTGACAAAATTAAAATTTTGGTATTTTTGGCTATTTTTGCAAAAGGGTGGTTGGACCCGATGAGGGTTGCCTACGTATCTCACATCCGGTGAGAATCAAACCAGCGTAGTTCGGTAAAATAAACCTAATTATTTTGAAAACATCCCTAATTTGAAAAATAACTTTTTTTTTGGTTTTTGTTGGCAAATTCACTTTTCTGAAAGCAAGACTCTTTTTATATTTTCTTTTTAGTGGCAAATAAAATGAACTAATTTGAAAATAAAACCCTTTTGTTTTTCTTTTCCATTGGCAAACAAAAACTACTTTTCTTCTTTTCTTTCATTTTTAAAAATCCGACAGCATTTCGGCACTACTTGGCCATTTTTTCTAGTATAGGTAATTAACTCTCCACACTGCTATTTGCTCTTTCCTCTCTTTTTTGTTTTTCCAAAATATTTAAAGCCGGTCAGCATGTGAGTCCAAACAGATAAATGCACAAGTAGGATGCATCAGGATGGTCCATTATTCCGGGGACACCTGTCCTAGACGGACCCAACCCCTGTGTTGAGTCCCCTAAGTCAAAATGCACGTGATGCAGGTAGGCGTTCCTACTAGGGATCCGGCATGGAGTCAAGTTCTTCTAGGTTCAAAACCTGGGTATGTGTTCTAGACTGTGTACCCGAGCGGACAACTCGAGTCGAGGAGGGGGCTACGACCGGGGACCCGCGGGATCGTCCGGCTTTAGTAACTTGTCCGGCCTCTGTCTTATTTCAAGGTATTGACACTAACAGAATAAGGAGTCTCCACCAGTGAGCACATCCCCGGGGAGTGAGGAGAGAAGGGTTTCGGCACAGTTTATATATACAGTTCAGATAATATCAAAGAGGTAAACATTTAGCACGTTAAGTATGAAACATGTAAGAAAATCAGATAGCCAAATACAACAATATATCTAAGCTCGAATTCTGAACCCTGGTCTACGAAACCAGAGATTCTGGGTTCGATTCCCCAGCAGAGTCGCCAGAGCTGTCACACCTCCTTTTTACTTACTACACCCGCGGAAGAGGGTATGGTAAAGGGAGTTATTTCCAACTTGAAGTGACAATCGGAACGGGATTATTTATTTAAGATCAGAGTCGCCACTTGGAATAGTTATGGTGTCCCAAGTCACCGGTTTTAAATCCCGAATCAAGGAAAGATTAACTCTGTTTTACAGTTAGCGAACCAGAAATCCGAGTAAGGAATTCTGTTAACCCGGGAGAAGGTGTTAGGCATTCCCGGGTTCCGTGGTTCTAGCACGGTCGCTCAACTGTCATATTTGGCTCATTTGTTTGATTTTAGTACATGTTTTAATCTATGTGCCTTTTGACTTTTGAAACGCTTTTATTATTATTATTTTTAGAGAATTGCAACGTCGTGAAAATGCGTCTCGAACCACGTTGCACCAGTGCACCCGTGATCTTTAACACATTTCGACTTCGTTGAGATTTGGATTTGGGTCACATAAGTGTGCACCCGAATTTAGGGAAGTAATATTAAAGTACGCGCCTAAAGCAGCTACGTGTTTATTATATTTGGGGAAGGCCGTGAAATTTGCTAAGCGGCGTATCCCGAAATCTTAAATTTTATATAAAGCATTATCGAAGACCCCGCAACTTATATTTTGGCGAGGCTCGTGTAATTTTTATTCAGGGAAAGGCAGTCTTAAAGCAACTATATTTTTTATTTGTCTCCAACAGCGCAAGAAAAATCCTAAAGTTTGTTATTGAACTGAAGTAAGTTAAATGGTAATTATGTGTCAAGGCCACCGATCGGGCTCTGAGATAAGCCCAACGAAGGAGTATTGTACCCATGCTCTTCTAACAAGCTGCCAGTTAATTTGGGCTCCAGAAAGCTGCCAGTCCAGGCCTAAGCCCAAACGTCCTGGGGATAGGCTATAGGGCCTGGATTTAAATTAAAAAGAAGAATTCTGATTCAATTAAACCAAAACTATTGAAATTACTCTACACTCTTTAAATGAAACGACTGATTTATGGGCTATGCATACTGATTTTAAAGGCGTATCAGCATCTAGAATTGAACGTGCATTACACTGAGCTACTGATTCATGCTTGAGTTATTTGATTTCAAAGTTGTATTTAAACTAATCCTGCTATGCTACTGTTCTAAAATGCCTTAACAAGTACAGAATTCAAAGTCCATAACAGTCCAGATCAACAGTCCAAATGTATCTATTATTCATACACTCAAAACTACTAACTAACCACCAATTACATTTATCCAATAAACAACGTTCAAATAGCCCTAGCATTTTGCAGTATTTCCATTTCCACTTCACTCACAGCTAACATCAAGGTGAGTTCATAAACGGTGTACCTGGGATTTGAATTGAAATAGGAAAAGGAAAGCATTAGCAGCAGTAAACAGCTTCAGCAGCAACTCAGAAACCAATTTAAAATCTCAACAACAACCAGCACAGATTCAGCAGTCAGATAAATTGGAAAGCCCACAGGAGTTCACAGATCAAACCCAAATTGCACCAAATAACAGAGATGAACCCAGGACTGACACAACCATTAAACAAACAACACTCGAAACTAAGCAGACCTCATGCACACATGACTTGAAACAGCTTGTTGAATATCAAATTTGAGCAGAATCAGATGAGTTCAGGTATTTCTTCCTTAATGAGCTAGACAATTGAATTAAGGACTGGAATCTGAGGGAGCAAAGGAGAATATAATGAAACAGTATTTTTTGATTTTTTCTATTGTTTTTCTGAAATTTCTTGACGAGAACTAAGATCCAAGGAAGGGTTGGATTTACAGATTTCTGTCTGAACCTTGTGGAGAATCGGGGATTTTTGATGCTGAGGAAAAAACTCTCTCATCAAGGCAAATGGAATGCCTTATTTATAGGTGAACCTAGGTCAATTTCAGATTTCCTTTTACCCCTTAGTCCCTATTTTAATTTCAGTGTTTACCCTTTTACTTTCTGACTTGTTACACAAGTAACTACCCTAAGTTTATTAAAACCTAACTATAGTCCATCCTAGAAGGTTCTATACTTATTACAATCCCTATTCTATCCTTACCCCCCTTTCAAAAATTACCAAATCTTGGATTAAAGTACCATTTTTTTCCCATTGCCTAAACACCTTTGAACCTCCATAAATTCTGCTAGACCAAAACCCTTTTACTGTAATGCTGGTCACTATCTTGTTCACTATTAGCCCAAAACGGTCCCAACCAAATCGAATTTTGCACAATTTAACCAATTCATGAAATCCACTAACCATGAACTACAAATTGCGAGTGACAACTCATGAATCAACTAACTAAACTAAACAAAAATTAGACCTATTGGAATAAATTTAAATCAAAATGAAGACTGAGAACAGTACCTCCACGGAAGAACATAACCAAATCATAAAACTTAATTAAACCTAAACATGGAACTGTTAATACGATTACTAATTAAACCGCTAACCTAAACTAATTAATGCTAACTTAACAGCAACCATAAGAGATTACTTAATCAGTTCAGATGCTAGGAATGAATTGAAATTCCAAACAAAGGCTCAAACAGGATCGACCAGATCGAAACAAATTCGGTAAACTAAACTTAGAAACAGATACGGGCAACCCCAAAATAAGAATCAAAATTAGAAGTAATCAGCAAACTTACTGAACTTAGAGCATTCGCACTGGACCATGGGGAAACTCTGACCGGGCCATTTGTTTGAATCCTCCGGGATTCTTGACACGTAACAATCCCTAATCGTGTGTTTTCAAAAGAACACACATGATTAGGGAAATTACGGTCCAAAATCCCCAAGATTTTTTGACTAGGGTTTTCTGCCAGGTCTAAGATCTAAAATTCGAGGAAGCTTTGTCAATATTCGAAAGATTCTGGTTAGGGATTCAGGTGGAGGGAGGTCAGAAGAGTATATGGTGTAAATTTGGTTGGATTTGGGTGAGTTGATGTTTTGGCCCAGATTTTCGATCTAATATTTGAGCAGTTCCGGCCATGTTCGAGACAAGTGGCTATGGGGGTTGCGTAGAGGAGGTCAAGGCGGTCCCATGGTGTGAATTTGGGACCATTTGGCATAACCGGCGACTTGGCCGGAAAATTTTGTCAAGATATTCGACGAGCTCCGGCGAGATTCGAGGGAAACTAAGGGCAGGGATGGAAAGAGGGGAACGCGGAGAACCGGTGGTGTAATTTTGGAGGTCATTGGAGTATCGCCGCCGGCGGCGACGATTTCCGGCCGGCGGCGGACGGCGGAGGGACGGTGGGGCTAGGGCGGAGGAGGGTGGCCGGCACCGGCGTTACAGGGTACGATGAAGATGAAAGAATGTTTTTAGGTTTTGGGTTAATTTCGGACAGTTTTATGGGATTTGAGACTTAGTTCTCATCCGTTGGATCTTGAAGGATCAACGGATGAGATTCACCTGGGCAGAACGGTGTCGTTTTGAATGGGGTTGCTGGACCGGGTTACAGGGGACGGGTATGGACCGGCTTGGATTGGGGATTTCGTTTGGGCTGACTGATTTTGGCCCAAATTTGGTCTCCAATCAAGACCATTTTTAATTTTTCTTTTTCCCCCTTTTTTTTCTTTATCTATTTTTGTATTTTTTTTGTATTTATTTATTTTTCTGATTTTATAAAATGCTAAAACAAAGCAAAGACCTATTAACTCCTAAAATTACTTATAACTCTATTTAAAGACAAATGCAATAATTAGCAATGCAAAGAACTATTTTCTTGCAATTTTCTTTACATTTTATTCTAAAACTAATTAATACTAAAATTGTGAAATTAAATCCCTAAATGCCAATGCATATTTTTGGTATTTTCATATGGATTAAAATGCACAAATAAAAATGCAACAATTACCAAAAAATGCCACAAAATTCACAAAAATTTATAAAATACTAGAAAAAATTGTTTTGTTTGAAATTTTGGGAATTATTCATATATAGGGCAAAAATCACGTGCTCACAGAACATTTAAATTTATAAACTAATAGTTGCTTCATCACTAGGGGATGTCACATTATCACCTCAAAAACTTACACAACCAACTGACAACATGACATCTAAGTTCCCCAACTAAACAGTCAAACTACATTAAACCCCAAACAAGGGGATGTCACATCATCACCCCAAAAACATACACAACCAGGTGATAACATGACATCCGAATGAACAGGTCACTAACTAAACAGTCACACAAGTTTAACAAGTTTACTTGGATAACAGTAATTACATCACAACAAAAAATATACAACCATAATAGAGTTTAGTAGATCCACATTCCAGAACACCAGATTGCATTAAGTTTGCTTCTTCCCATTACCTTTCTTTGCTTTCAACTTGGCCAATCTTTATTTGTTAAGCTGGTTACCAGTAATAGCATTTTTTCCCTTCCATTACAGCTTCTTTGGTGAGAATGGAAGGTTTGATGGCTCACTCACACCACTGGCATCGCCAACAAATCCAATTGCCCTTGTTCCAATTGTTGTACTTTGTAGTTGCCTCATTTGTAGCCTAATCTTTGCCTCAGAGATACTTCTTGGCCTTATAGCTATTTTAGGCTCTGTATTAAAGTCTGGGTAGTCGAAGTTTGGGAAGGCACTGCAACTTGATTCTTTCCTTTGCACTAAAGGGGTTGGCATGAACAACAAGTTGCTAGATTGACTTGTTTGAGTAGGCTGACTTGGCTGAGGGGCTGAAAAAGGAATTTCCTCATCAGCGGCTTCTTGTGGCACTGGTGCAGGAGAGGGAGATCTGGGATGTTCATCATCAGTAGCTTCATCAAGTAAAGTTCTCTTCCTTTTTGTCTGTTTTCCTTCTTCTTGCCTCCAATGGGCTGCTTTCCTTTGGAATGCTGTTAGTAAGAAAGAAAGCTTTTATTATATGTTGAAACAAAAAGAATTATAGAAAAAGTTATAGTATTGATTACCTTTGCACACCCTCTAACATTGTGTCCAGGTTCACCACAGTTGTTACATGTCATTACCCTCCCTTTACTTGACTGAGACTATTGTCCTTGCCTATTAATTTTCTCATTTTTTTCTCTTGTTCTCTTAACCTTTGGTCTCCCAGCCATCTTTACCAAAAGAGGTGGAGCCATGTATTGTGAAGGGTTAATTTTCCAGAACTTTTCTCCTGTTACTAGTTGTAACTTATGTGAATAAGTTAGGAGATAAGCCTCTTTGGTAAGGTATCAATGAATCTGACTTAGAGGGTCCACTTTCTTGTGCAATAATGCACAGATTGCATGAGGACATGGAATGCCATAAAGATCTCATGCCCTGCAGGCACATTTCTTTAACCTCAGATCCACAATGTGCCTGTCACTACTTTCAGTCACCTCATATTCATTGTCTGCACTGCCATTAACATGGCACTTCAATGCAATCCTCATGAATTGGTACAATCCCATGATTTTGGGACTGTACTCATTTCCCCATGTCATCACCTCAGCTTCATGTTCATTAATCATGTTTATCACCTTGATTATAATATCCTCAAGCATCTTAATGATTGGCTTGTGCCTCGCTTGTAAGATCCATGCATTGAATGACTCAGTCAAGTTGTTGTCCACAGGCTGGTTCTTGCAAACAGTATCAAAGAATGCCCTACTCCAACAATTTGGTGGATACTTTAACAAAACCTCAACAACTTCCTTTCCATCATCATCTACTTGACTCATACTCTTTATCTGATCTTTGAAGTCCTCTTCATAAGTACTCCATGCAGCCCACCAAAGAAAATTTTTTGAACTCACCAGAACCCCATCTCTTACACCATTTTGCTTCTATATGTCTTACGCAAAATCTGAATCGTGACTCAGGAAGAATAGTTTGGATTGAGTCAATCAACCCCTACAAATATCAGTAAATATCATCAGATAATAGTACAAAGAACAAAGAAAACAACTGAAAATAACAGTACAAAGGAACAGTACATACCTTCTGCATATCTGATATAAATGTGATCCCTTCACCCATTTTGAGGTCTAGTGAAGTCTGTAGGTGACCTAAGAACCACTTCCAAGTAAGTTTTGTTTCTTTTTCAACAATAACCCAAGTCAATGGATAAAAATGATTGGCAGAATCTTTACCAACAGCTGACCTTTAGCTTTTCCTTTCAAAAATGTTTCATCCAATCCAATGAAAGGTCTCAAACCACTCTTAAACCCAGACTTCATTGTTTGAAAACAAATATACATCCTTAAAAATCTCTTTTTGCCCTCTTCAAGAGCATCTTTTGATAAGTTAATTATCACATCACTCCCAGGATTGCTAAGTTTCAATTCGTTGGATAGGCGGCAAGCTTATTATATTCATCTGAAAAACTACCTTCAAGTTTCTCCAAAATCATTTCTTTGCCCATTTGCACTTAGATTCACTAACATTTACATTAAATGCAGCTTTCAAGCTTGCCCTCATCTCTTTAACCTTAATTTTCGGATTACTTGCAAGCCTTTTTTTAAAGTAAGCAGCTATTGTATTTGCATCAACTCTTTAATTTTCAAATGCAGGTTCATATGTGTGCTCAGGCTCTAAAGTCTTGAATTTAACCCCACCCCCTGAAGAATCCGTAGAAATGGCGTGGGTAGCCACTATTTAAGCTGGTATTTACTTTTTATCCAGTATTTTTAATGCTTAGCAATAATAGCCACTAGTCTATTAAAATTAATATGAAAAGACTGTGTTATCCTTTCTTCTATCTCTTTTCCTTCCCAAACCCTCTATCAAGCCCGGGTTTGACATAAAAGTCTCTATCCAGTCTTCTGCAAATACTGGAACTAATTTGATCTAAAAAGATATTCTGAATCTGCTACTCGTTAATGTCCAAACTTCAAATCATTAAAAACCTTGGATGCTCTTTCTTAACAATATTTCATCTCTTTGTTCAAACTACTCATGTATTTCAATTCCTGCTTATATGATTCCTTTTTTCTTTAAATTTCACCTAAACGATTCTAGAAGCATTTTTATTGAGTTATGAAAGTGGCCAGATATTTTACCTTTTGCTGTTAATAATGATCTTGATAATTGTAATCTTGATGTTTTTGGCGAGGCAAATACAATCAGTGCAATTCGAGGTGTTATCGGGTTACACAAAATGCATAGCAGAAGACATAAAGAGTCATGGTTGTGGTAGGTACTTGGTCCTGAACTTAGAGTTAGAAGACAAAATGCATAGACAAGCAGTCCTTAACTTACAGTTACAAGTTCAAAAGTTAAGGACATGCAGTCCTTAACTTATAGTTACAAATTCAAAAGTTAAGGACAGACAATCCTTAACTTATAGTTACAAGTTCCAACGTTAAGGACAGGCAGTCCTTAACTTATAGTTACAAGTTCAAAAGTTAAGGACAGGCAGTCCTTAACTTACAGTTACAAGTTCAAAAGTTAAGGACAATAGGTCCTTAACTTTGATTTCCAAGTTCAAAAGTTAAGGACAGACTGTCCTTAACTTACAGTTACACGTTCAAAAGTTAAGGACAAGCAGTCCTTAACTTACAGTTACAAGTTCAAAAGTTAAGGACAATAGGTCCTTAACTTTGACTTACAAGTTCAAAAGTTAAGGACGCTTGGTCCTGAAGTTTGAGTTCCAAGTTCAAAAGTTAAGGACATGTAGCCTTGAAGTCCTGAACTTAGAGTTACAAGTTCAAAAGTTAAGGACATGTAGTCCTGAAGTCCTGAACTTAGAGTTACAAGTTCAAAAGTTAAGGACATGTATTCCTGAAGTCCTGAACTTAGAGTTCCAAGTTTAAAAGTTAAGGATATGTAGTCCTGAAGTCCTGAAGTTAAGTACAAAAGTTAAGGACATGAGCAGAAGGGTATTTTCGTTCGGGCAGTTAAAGTTTATTAAAGCAGTGGCTAAAGACTAAAGACATTTTAAACGGTGGCTTAAAAGTAAATAAATGTGTTATTAGTGGCCAACCGTGCACTTTTCACGAATAATCCTTAGATATATGACAAACAAAGGGGCAGTCACCAATACAGATGTACCTAAGCCTTGTTGTGTCACTTTTATATTGCTGCAAGTCATAATCATTTGCAAGAGAATACATGTTGATCATTATATCTTTAAATGCCATTGACCTATCTAACTCTTTACAGTCAGTTAACTTATCATTGATGTCCCTCTTTTTTTGTAAAAAAAGTTGCTCCAATCCATCAGAACATAATTCAGGAGAATCAGAATCATTTTCCTCACTATCATTATCACTACAATCAGTAGCAGCTTCAACTTCTACTGGGTGTGACTGGCTATATTAGGTACATCAATTGCTGGTTCACACTCTTCTACAACAAACAAATTAATAACATTACGATGTTTACTAACAAAGTCCAATAAAGTCATAATCCCAACATACCCATCTATTTTATAGTATTTACCAGCAGGACCTTTTACTATTAGTTGTTGCACCCCTATATACCCAAACTAGGTATCATATTCATCAACTAAATTAGCATAAGAGAGCAAGTCAGAGTCAAAACCTTTATTTATGTGCACATACTTCTCTTATACATCAGACGTGGCTTACTAGTCCATTCCCCACAATGATGAAAAACTAACTCAACTAGCACCATCTATAAAAGGCTGCATAGTAATCATGAATAAAATTATTACAGCCTACCATAGTAAATGCATAAAGAAGTAACAAAGACAAGAGGTACAGAAATAATAAATAAACATGTAAGGGAAGCTTGAATAAACAAAAAGGGGGGGGGGGGGGGGGTTAATAAAGGGAATAAGGAAAAGGTACAGATATAGATGAACAAAGAAACAAAATTGAATGAGGTACTATGATAAAGAAACGGACACAAGCATGCATGTGGGGGACCACATAGTAAAGTATCAAACTTAGAGTCCTACCTCAATAAAATAAGCACAAAACATATCTGTAAAAGACCCACATGAGCATCACCTTCAAAGTAAATGCAGGTGAAACAAGGGACCAAATAACAACAAGTCAGCTATTAACAAATACTTCAAATCCTTTTTCAATTAAAAAACCAACCATATGCGACCCTTCTTTAAAAAACAAAAGGGACCACACATACTTGAAATCCTAAATAAGAGAAAGTTCTTCTCAAACAAAGTATCAAATATCATAAATTCCACCAATATACCCTAACCGACCAACAGAAATAGACAAATAATTAGGGTATAAAGTTGAAAGTCACATGCAAACACAAACAACGACAAAATCACAGACAAAGTAAAACCCTAAACGACAAATCACATATCTGAGCACAGAACAGTGAAATCCCTAAACCACGAAGAATAATCTAAAAACCCTAACTTAACCAGAAAAGAAATGTGAACACTAAGACAAAAATGCTTCATTTATAAACAACAAGCATATGAAACTAGCAGAAAAGTTCAGATTTTGGGGGAAAATCTTACCCTAGACAACATTAAACACTGAAAATAGAGAATTTTCTTTTGAACCTTCCACACTCTTTTCTCTCGTTTCTATCGAACGTATGCAGACCAAATGACCCTCTTTGTCAATTTAGACGGGTCTAACTTATTTATTTAGTGGGAAAACGAGTCACGGGTGGGAGACGGGAATGTAATGGGTCTTGTGGGGTTTTAATTTGGTCGATGACATGGCAGCTGACATGGATAAAATTGATGGGGTCAGCTGCTACAATGTCAAAACGTTAGGGTTAGGGGTAATTTTTAAAACTTCATTAACGGTAGGGACGAGAATGGACGAAAAGTATAATGGGTGGCACAAGTAAACAATAAACAATAGTAGAGGGGCAATTTTGGACCTTTTCCCTTAATTTATTACCTTAAGAACTATGTATGCTTCAAAATACTCAATAAAGGATTGAATTATCTAAAACAAGATAATTCAATAGCGAATGTGCTCTTAGATTTACTACTCTCTTACGCTACTATCAGCCTAATGTGTGAAAAATTATATAATTATATATATATATATATATATATATATATATATATATATATATATATATATATATATATATATATATATATATACTATATTAAAAGCACGAAGCCCCTATTCGAAATGTTGGCCGACTTTTTTACCCTTCTTAAGTGTATTTTATGGTGGATAAAATTGTAATTTTAAATACTAATTATTTTTCTGGAAAAGAAAACCAAAAACTGCCGTTTGTTACCTTTTTCTATTGAGTACAACTTATTCCTATTTAGGTTTTGGATTTCATTATAAAATTTAGATTTGCTGTCCATTTAAGGTCGCTAATTAATGCTACGTCTTACTTTGTTTAGGTATTCTTTTGTTTTGTTTAGTTATACGATTCACTAATTTTTCTTTGTTTGAAAAAAATAAAAAATTCTCATGTCTTTTCTTTGTTTAGTTTTAGGATTCACTATTATTTTCTTTTTGTGGAGGAAAACCAAAAAATTGCCCTTTTTTGGAATCCGAATTTCCTTTATTTAGGTTTAGTTCCTTTTCTTTTTTCGGTTTGCATCGACTAATTCTTTTTGGTGAAAAAACTAAAAAATTTAGGATTTAGGCATAACTTTTATTGTTGTTGTTGAATTGACATTGTATCTGAATATTTTTTGATGTATACGTATTTTTTCTTTGTTTAGGTTTACGATTCCCTTATCTTTAGATTCCTTTTACTAAAACTGCAAAATTGAGCCATTAATATCACTTTAGGTTTAGGATTAATTTACTGATTATAATTTTACTTGCGTTGATTTTTAAACTTTTAAACCAAAACCATTAGTATAAAGAGGGAGCTCAATATTTCATTAAAGAATCTTGATAGTGTCGATGTCTGTGAAGGTAAACTTACTTGTGCTTTGAGGTAAATTTTATAACCTTTAGTTTATTTTTGAAGTTACGTAATACTAAACATTCATTATTCTTGATGATATATAGCAATATTAAATATTTTCATGTCGTGATT
The DNA here is from genome assembly GCF_001879085.1 of Nicotiana attenuata. Classification (NCBI taxonomy): domain Eukaryota; kingdom Viridiplantae; phylum Streptophyta; class Magnoliopsida; order Solanales; family Solanaceae; genus Nicotiana; species Nicotiana attenuata. The sequence goes on along the minus strand of NW_017670474.1, from coordinate 241,997 downwards.
ATTGTTTACAATTATCTAATAACCAATTATCATTTTTAAATTGACTAATTTACATTTTGTTCAAGTTGTTTATCATTAATGTAGTTCGTAACAGAAAATTAGTTAGGCTTTGCAACTCATTTCAATTAAATATCTTATGAATTTAAGTTTACTTTTCCCTATATTTTTATTAATGAATTTCATATTGATTTTTAGACATTGTCGTACGATAAATATTTTTATTGTACTAGAAAGCAGCTAGAGTTACAAGGAGGAAGATGATATTCTAATAATTACGGTAAAGATCCAAACAAATATAAATGTCCTTTTTACTTGTTCTAAATCTATTATTTCAATGTTTTGACTATGACCGTTATACGTAAAAGTCATTCTTTAATATCGTTGAAACTTGGCATGTACGTAAAACAACCTAGTCTACTTCATATTCACCATATATATATTCGTCTTCTACCGTTTTTTATTACAGTTTTTTTGGTGGATAAATTAAAAATTGTGAAAAAGATTTTAAAGATTCAGAATATTAAAAAAAAAAAAAATAAGGGGCAAGAGGCAAGAACTTATGAAGTGATATCTAGTGCTGCAAGCTACAAGGAACGTTATGTATCTTTTGAAGAGTTTTAGGCTTGCGAGTATTTCTATTTTTTCACTCAATGTTTACATTAGATGTTTTATTTCAGTTTGTAGAAATATCTTTTCTTCTAATTTTGATTGAATTTTGTTTCTTCGCTATTTTTTAGAATATTATTAATGTAGTCCTTTCAGAATCAACTACTTAAAAAATCATTGTAAGCATAAAAGAACAGGATTCGATATCATCCGAGATACATGATTATATGATTGAACAGAGAAAGAAAGTTCGATCTTCAAAACATAGAAGAGTAGATTAATAAATATAATCAATATATTCAAACTTTTGTGATAGTGGTTCATTTTTTATATTCTTTTGAAAAGATAATTTACTAGAGTATTTTTTTTATTGATAAAAAGTAGTACAATTTTACGAGGAAAACAAAAATATTTGGTCTTTATTAGTTGTTAATCGGGTTTGTGTTCTTCTAGGAATGAAATTTAAGAATTATTATTCTTTCCAAAGAAAATTCGAGAATAAACTCATAAATCTCAAGGATATGTATTCAAAATTTAAAAACAATTAGTGAACTAAGATGATTGAGGACCTCTTATGAGATGGAGTTCTTACTATTATCAGAGTTATCTAAATATGTTCAACAATAATTATTTTAGGAGTTTTTTTTTCAATTAACTTCTATCATATACCTCAAATAACTTTTTAATAAAATATTAATGTGATTTTTAAAATTTTAATTTATGGAGACAGGGTGTATATATATATATATATATATATATATATATATATATATATATATATATATATATATATATATATCCACTCTTGAGGCTCTTGAAAATTTATATGTGTTCGGCTAAATCTCAACTTTCTACCATTAGTTGCACTTACTATCCAAAATAATTAATATCTACTACTCTCTTACGCTATCTTATTGTTTGAAATTAGAATTCGATGAGAAACTTAAATGATAAATCTAATTTGTTTATTGGTAGACTTCTTACTGAAATAAAAGTTTTAAAATTAATACTAACAAACAAATAGCAGGTCGGAATTTTTATTTTTACGCGAAAAACATCTTTATATGAAAGTTATAGGAAGAAATTTTTTTTCAACTTATCTTAATCATAGTGAGATATATACGTGCAAAGCACGTACATATAGACTAGTTATTCTAAAAGCACAAATGTTTTATGCAAAATGTCGAACGACAAAAATATACATGAAATATTGATCGACTTTTATGCCCTTCAAAAACTAAAATATTTATACGAAACACTAAATAACTGTTGAATAAAAAACATTGAGAATATATTTTTAACATAAATTTGCATGGAATTCTAATGCTAACTTAAGTTTCCGACCAATGCAAAGACAGGTAAAAGGCGAGTCAAGTAACAACGAGTACCGAATACGATAGCTGCAATTGATATCGAGTAAATCTCAAAGGGAGCATGATCAACGGGAACAGATTGAGTATTTGTCATCGGATAGCATTCAATGAGAGAATATTCTCTAACATTAGATGAGCAACCGTTACATGACCTGCGTTACGTACTCATCAATGACTCCTTTATTATTATTTAAAGTGAAGCTTGATCCTAGGATCTTGTTTCCTTAGGTATAACTATAAATAACAGGCTCAACACCCTTTGTAACACATGAAATTCTTGGAGAAACATATGCTATATTTTACTTTCGCTCTCAATTAAACAACTTTATTTGCTTCATTATTATTATTTTGTCCTCGGAGATACTGCGCTCGGAGCCAGACTTGTCATCTACTTCAATTTCAATCGCTAAGTCTCATTTCTAATATTGATATAGATAGATAAATATAGAGATAGATAGATAGATAGATGGATAGATAGATAGATTGAGAATGGTAATAATAATACAATGTCTCTATTTCAATTGAACAAAAAGGAAAAAGATTTAAAAAAGAAAAAAGAAAAATATGGACTTCCCATAGGTGGAGAGGAGTGTTGGATTAGAGTGGAGCAAGAAATAAAGGCGGCAAAAACGGAAGGTTGATTCTCTTGTTGCCACCAGAAAAACAAAATAACAAACCGTATCGTCAACAATGTGACTGGAAAAAATAACAACAAAATTCTGCCGGTGTAAAGGCAGAAATTCGGAAAAATCAACGACTACGTAGAGTCATCGGCCGGCCAGTGGGAGGAGCTCCACCAGCAAACGCCGCCTCCTTCTGGCGTCTCTCTCATTGTTAAAAGCGTTACGTACAATGCACAAACTCTAACCAATTAAACTTAGCCTCTTCAATTCTTTGAAAAATATACAAGAAAAATTAAAAGAAGAAAACCTCGACCCCTGCAATCGAGGATCGATTGAAAATTGAAGGATTGTGTTGGATATATATCAGGTAATTACAGCTGAAAATGAAGGCGAACTGGGAGATTAAGGATTGTTGTAACCACGATCAAGTCATCTTCCTTGTCACCATTGGTGTTTATACCGTCTTCATTTTTATCGTAACCTTCTCTCTCTATCTACTTCTCCTTTTATATCTTAAGTATGTACGTAATTATTATCATGGAAAATAATATTGCTTTCTATTTGAATTTTGACTATTCAATAATTGACTGATTCTTCCTTTTGTACTCATTTTTGCTTGTTCCTTTTAATAATTGAATAACAGCTATGGAGAACATTTATTATAACACCTTTCAAGCTCATCACTGTGTTTCTTCATGAACTAAGCCATGCAATTGCTTGTAAGCTCACATGTGGTGAGGTAATAATCTCTCTCCTCTACTCGGATATCAATCCAATTCCATTCTAATAATAAGTGATAGTTTTCAGCTTCACTTCAATGTATATATATGTTGTGCAATTTACTAGCATTTTGGTTAATTGCTTGCTCTTTGATGTTTAGACAGAGAAATTTAAGATATCAGTTATTTCAGAAACTCTGAAGACTCAATTTACATCACATGTTAATTTTCACTTTGACTGTTCTGCAGATCAAGTTGAACCTAGACTAGATATTCCAACATTGTAGTCGTAGATGAATTTCAAATTTTTCTATTATTCCCTTATGTTTTGAGCATGGCTACTTGATACTTAAATTCATGCATGGACTTAACAACTTCTTATCTTGAGAAGCCCTTTGAGTGTTAATCTTGCATAGATTTTCGAGTTCCAGAATTTCTCAAGAAGTCCTATATACTTTACAAGATTTACTATTTCAAAATGATAAGTTTAGAGGAAAATATTATGGTAGGATCAATATTAAAATGAGACAGAACTAATATTTCTCTATAGTATATAACCTGTATAATACCCCTAGAAGCTTCATCTTTAGAAAGGTGCACTAGTGGGATAATCTATGAAGGAAAAATAGAACTTTGTTGGGACAAAGGAATCGTCTTTATACACTGTATCAATGAATTAGCTATAAAACCTTATCGAACTTCTATTATTTCCTTCCTTTCTTTTATTTTTCCAAGAATTAGCATATTAAATACACGACAAACACCGTGATGGCTTAGTTGCAGAACAAGAAAAGATTAACAAGATGTGAGGAACTTAAGAAATGGTTTAGTAGTGACTATTGAAGCTGAGTTCAGAGAAATGCTTAAGCTGGCTTGGCTATCTCGACATATCCAAAGAATAGCTTGCATCCCTTAACTTTAAAAAGGACATTTAGAAATAGAAATGATAGAGGAAGAGGAAAACTGACAATGTACAAATAGTGGAATGGCTGGCACTGGCCCTTACCTATAGAAAATGAAAGCTAGAAACAGAAAGGATAGAGGAAGAGGAAAACTAACAACATATGATGGATGGTTCCCAGATCAATACAACATATTATAATAAGTTCTTAGTCTTTATATTCTGAACCACACTTTTTCTGGTTTACTAGTACAGGTGGTGGGCATAGAAGTTCATGCCAATGAGGGGGGAGTGACACAGACCCGTGGAGGTGTTTCTTGGCTTATCTTGCCTGCTGGATGTAATTTCTCTTCCTTGAAACAATTTTCAATACAACTTTAAGCTTTCATTTCCTAAAAGACAAATGAAGTGTCCGCTTAAGTTCCAAATTCATATGCATTTCAAGTTAGCTCATCTACCATAGTTTTAGCTCATCTACTATAGTTTGCTTTGTCTATTTCAGTGCTGACAACCTTTCTTTCACTGACTATTGTTGTGCTCCTTTTTTTTTTTTTTGCCTAAAGATCTGGGTTCGTCTTTTTGGGGAATGGTTCTCATACTTGCGTCGACATATGTTCTCACAGCAATGATAGCTGCTGGTTGTTTTATTGCCGCTTTGCTTATCGTGTTCTTCCTTGCAAAAAATGTATGAAACTAAGTAAGAAAAACTTGCATTTATGTGTTGTACAATGATAGCAGATAATCAAGTCCTTAAACTTATTATATCTCAAGCTGTACTTTTTACTTGTGTAATCTAACTTGCTTTACTTTCTTGAACAGTGGACACTTCGAGGACTTTGCATTGGTTTGTACATTCACTATCCTGATAAGTTTTAGTACTTGATTTACAACTGCTTTTTATGTTTAGTCATTGATCTGAACAAACTGGATTTTCCAGGATTTATCATTTTCATTGGTGGAATTTGGGCTCTGCAAATACAAACGGAAGTACGTATGCTTCGTTACGTAATTCTCTTCATAGGTATGTGCTTCTCTTCTTCCTTTCTCTCTCTCACAATTCTGTTGTGTTGCTTATATGGGTTCTCTCATTTACTGCAGGTGTTATGAACAGCTTGTTTTCAGTATATGGTACAAACTATCCTTTCTCTTTGTGGAATAATAAAATTCTGCATTCGCAATGTGACACGGTCTAACAAATATGACATGGTCTAACAAATATGACATTGCAGATATCTATGATGATTTAATATCTCGAAGAGTGAACACAAGTGATGCTGAGAAATTTGCTGAACTTTGTCCGTGCTGTTGTGCTGGTATTTTTTGGGGAGTTCTCTGGTTAGTCATAGCATTAAAACAGGATCTGATTTTTCTCACATTTTGCGGTCATACATCATTTGCTCTTTGTTGAGATTTTGCAGGGGAATGATCTCATTTGTTTTTCTTTGTGGAGCTATGTACCTTGGACTTGTCCTTTTATCTTGAGGTACCTTCCTGGTTGTAAACTTCCTCTTTTTGATCTCTACGGTTTTATCAGTCTGTTTGACGACTGTTTATCACATTTTACATGGTCTTAATTAATGCTATGAGAAAGCTTGATTTGCTCATTTAGGTTCTCTGGGACTTGCATTGTTCTATATACTTCTTTTGGACTGAAGGGGCTAGATTTATGTGCATCATAAAGCTTCTAGTTATGGTTTACCTCTGAATCTGATTCTTTTCACCTTTTTAGGTTCCTTCTGATGGGTTAAGGTCCTTATAATATGGCAGAGCAAACTTGTCGTCTCATCATTCTTTTTATTCTTTAAATGGCTGTTGTATAGTATTCATCAACCTTAGATGTGACGTTCAGTTTTGTCCAGGGGTGCACTCTTATCATAATCCTGGCCGCATTTGTTTTATCCTTCTTAGATGGGATTAGTACAGTTATGACTTACTTTTGTATAGCAAAATCAAATACCATCTTCTAGTTCAGCTGGTTCCTAGCCTGGACTGGGGAAATAGAAATTGTTTAGAGCCTATCAATTTTGGTTTTACTATAGATCAGTTTTGCAGTTTAAAGTGGATTTTTGATGCCTGAACAGGACTTGCAGCTCCTGTGTTTTATTTTTGAGCAATTCACACATAATTCAATTACTTATTTAATGAGTCAAAAATAGTTCTGTTACTCCACTGTTAAAGCGGGTAAATTTCAGTGACCATACATGAATTTAACTCTTGTCATTTGATGATAATATTGTCTTGCTACGGGGAGTAATTAGCTCTTGCCTGAATTATCATTTTTCCTTCCTTTCTGTCTTGGCGTTGATCCTTTCAAGCGCTACCTGCAAATTCCTCCAAGTTATGATAAGTTTCTCGTTTTACCATTCCAAGGTTTATATTACAAGTTGGTCAATAAGGGACTAAAATTATGCACTCTCATTCTGCATTAGATATATCAAGGAACTTCTTGTTCTATTTAGAAATCCTTCCATTCTTCCAAAAGGATTGTTCCATTTCATTTCCGAAGAGTTGAACGAAGTGATAACTGAGATTCTTAATCATATCCGTTCTATCATTTTGATTTACAAAGTTACAACGTATAGAATTTGTCTCAGAATCTCAAGTCTGTTTTAAGAAATCGAATCAATCAACTTTTTATTTAGCTCCCCTATACTGGACCAATAGATCACTAATATGCAAAGAGAGCAAGCAATTGGGACAGTTGAATGCACACAGCCAAACTTCAGATAACACATGTAGCAAACTAAACTACTACGTTTAGTAAAAGTTGCAACACTGTTGCACAATCACAGATATGAGCAAAATTACCCTGTACTAATCCCAACTGGTTAACCGGTTCAGTAAAATCCAACCCCTTATACCTACGAGTAGTCAAAGGCAACATGCAAACACGGTAAACACTACTTGGTGATAACCTGCGCTTAAATTACTTGCAGCGTACCAACTAAACCGACTACTTACCAGGCATGCCAGTCAACCTACAATTCTAGTAAGGTCAAGGATGTTCCATTGTACATGTATCCTACCAGCAAAAGATTTGGGCATGGATTTGGTAATGGCAGCCTGACCTTTTGACATAATTTAGATTGTAAGTTGGTCGTTAGAAGCTTCATCCTATAAATCTGGTGTCCTGATGTTTACAAGTGGTAATATGCATTATCATATGTCCAAATCATCGTCGGGGTCCTCATCTGAATCTGGCATCTCATCATCTGAATCCCGAAAATATATTATTTCACCCCTGCCAGAATCCTCAGTTGTTTGTGGTTTCTCAACTGATGCTTGTTGCTGCTCAATTTCGCTTTCATTAAGCGATTTGCGACCATCATAGATTTGAATGGGTCTACCAGTTCCTGAGAGAGGCAAAACAACAATATTTACTTCCAAATTAAAAGATAAACAAGCCGAAAGGAATGAAAAAAGTAGGTTTATAGGCTGAGTTTCCATTTTATCTTCACAGAAAAGGACTGAATCTGTGGTAACAACCTAAACTAGAGGTCCACCCATACCTTGGTGCTCAAATGGGAGTACGACTTTCGCCCGGTCTAGTCTCTCCTTCTCTGACAGCTCTAAATTGAATTGAACCTATCACAAAAGTTATTCATTAACATAGATGTAGAATGATCTGACTTCTAACTCCTCCTAACACGTGGATGTATCTCGAAAGGAGCTCACTGTAACTGTATGCTGCACCATTCAAGGAAATGGGAAGAAACTACTACTAGGTTTGAACTGCCAAATAACTCACCTTTGGAACAAGACTTTGAGCAGTCATTCCATCTTCAGATGAAATTTCTTTAAATTTGATGCTTGATCCCTCAACATAAAGCTCTTCCCTCTAAGAATAGATCATTACCAGTATAAGATAAATAAAGTGCTCGTGCTATCTTAATTTGCAAGGGAACAATAGCTTTTCCTTTACCATCACTCTGACACGTCCATTTCTGCGTTTAAAGCGTACATGAAATTTCCCTCTTTTAAAGCATTGTTCCACCATCGGGAGGTCCTCTGAGGCGCTTCTCTGTCCGTTTGTTCTTTGAACTATTGGTTCCACATCCGCATGCATAGTGGATAAATATTCAAGAGTGGCAGCCACCTTGGCCTCATGAAGGTCCACATGCAACAAGCAAAATATGCATGAGACCTGGTCTGCAAGAAAAATAAATTAGTTTAAGCAACTCCTTGCGATGCAAACCAGTGAAAGCAAATTTGGTTGCAACAAATTACACAAAAGAAATTCTTTGACAAATTCTTCCATTCTCAATTTCTCCCTCCTTTATGTTTTAGGAATTTGCTGAATGGAATTTTTCAGCCAAGAAAAGCATTTCCACATATCAGGTGATAAAAAAAAGTTGCCAAATACATTCCAAATAGGAGAACAAGGTTACAAATTGATAGTTTTGAAATCTTACCTTTGAAGAATGTCCATCCTTATCCATATAAAAAAGTTTCAAGCTAATAATCAATAAAATGATTAGCCTTTGTACGATATTGATTTTCTGATTTCTTAGTGCACACAGTAATAGCTAAGAGACTCCAAGAATAGATTAATGAATTGAACTGATGAGGACCTTAAGCCTACCTCAAAGATCAGCTATATAAATGAACCCACTACATTAGATGCACCTTAGCAGAAAAAAGAGTTCTTAGGCAAATGACAAAGAAGCTTCTTCTGCCAATGTGTCTTCTCCAGAGAGGATACTGGACACTGTATTAATACCAAGTAATGTTTTAGCTATACAACTCGCAATACAGAGCAATGCCAATATGTTTGGTTCAATGGCTAATGCACCTGGCATTCATATTCCATTTGGGCTCTGTTTGACGGCATTAACAAAGCTTGTGGACTTCTTTTTTCGACTTCCTCCATGTGTTACATCATGTTTATGCCAGGCAAACAAAAATAGTGGATCAAATGTTTCCAGAATAAGATACATCCAGACAAAGCAGCAGTTATAAGAACAAATTACAATTTGCTATAGATAGCAAGGCCACCACATCTCAGAAAGAAGTTATGAAGGCAGCATGACATCTCCTAAAGCATACCACGATAAACTGAATACAGCATATATCTAGCATAAGGAAAATTTTGGTGCCTAAATCTGGGAGATGCAGACATCATGAGTTTCTGGCAGGCAGGAATATCTAGTTGTCTATGTTAACATATAATGTGGCGGTGAATTGATAAAGATGGAAACCAACAGCAAAACTTGATTTCATAGCCAGCTGTCATAACATTTTCACCACATATTTTCATTACTAAGCTACAACACATGATGGCCTGAAAATAATTGTGCCTACCGTGACTGCGAAGATGACTTAAGATTCTTGCAACAGAAGGTAGAGATGAATGTCTCAAGATCTCACTTACCTGGAAAAGGAATTCGAAAGTTAATATGATGGTATTAAGATAAATGGAAGAAGGACGAGAAGGGAGAGATTTGTTGTATCGAAATGACCACTAATATGCAAATGTTCAAACTAATATCAATGGATTTCTGAGTATTAAAAGCTACGCATGACTAAATCGTAGTGCGGAATACAGTTGGTCGCTTTCAAAAACTGAAACTTAAGTAGTTCACTTAAAATTTATCATCATAGCCTTCAAACTGTACGAGCCTTAGTATCTATTTGTAATGATAAAACATTTAAATAGTTGATTCACTGCTATCATAAGCAATCAACCAAAGCTGTAGCTTATTTAAAGTGATTCATTTTGGAGTTAATACTAAAGTACGCATTTAAGCGGTCAGTTTTTCTTATTTTATTTTGTTAAATACTCTTATTTCAATTTTACCTATTAGTGGCGGAAAAACTTTGCATTAGAATTTCGAATTAAACTGATCTAAGATGAATATGAAATTCAGCTCTTTTTTGAGAAGTTAGATAAGCAAAGTCAAGGACGGTATATCAGAGACTTTATCATGCCCAAGTAAATGAATTACTGTGGTGCAGTGAATTTCCAAAAGCAGGTGCACATGCGATGGACCATTGCATTCTAAACAGAGTTCAGTTTCACAGAGCTAGTGATGTTATGGTTCACCAGATAAATTATGCTTCACCTTTTATTTGACGAAGACAAATAAATAAACTTAAAAGAAGTGAGAAATCTAATAGAACACCATGTTTCAGTGAGATATAAATGCTTTCATATACACATTTTCTATTTCTGAAGAATCAGTTTCTGCACAAACTCATTATAAAATGTCTCGACCATTCAACTGAAACAGTTCTTTTCAGTAGAAAGAGTTCAAGGTTATGGAACTATTTAGGAACCATATCTTATTTAAGTTCCATCTTTTGATAGTTAAATCAAGGTAAAACAAGAATTCTCTTAACCTAATCGAGGTCCTTATTACTCAAGAAATTTGACAAAAGCAACTGATGCCTCGACTGCGTATGCAGAAGATTTCCCATTGTGGTCAACCAGACGAGGCAATCAGATACATTTTCCATAATTTGACAAATCATCGAACCCCAACTTATTATATCCACAATTTGCTAAGCATCACTCCATGCAAAAAAACTAGAGTGGATCAGTTGATGAGAGACAACAAGAACTATCTGTGTATAGCCACTAATGCCAGGATAGGTACTGCTGGTTGTAGTAAAACAAAATGATAGCTCTGATTTAGTTAAAGTTGTTAAAATAAGAAACAGAGAAGTTTCCTCATGTAAAAGTACATGAATACTGAATGTGTGCATTCAGCCATTCACTAAGGGACAAAAGAACTATCATGTCTTATATCTGGAAAGCAATGCAGAAAAACTAAACTAAGAAAAATCTAGGAAGTTTCCTCATCAAACAAGCACACAGTTCTAACTGTCATAGATAGCAGGACCAATAACATATTGACAAAATAGAAGGTGCAATAGTACATTAAGTCCGCTGATTGCCATGCTTTCTATGCGATTGATATTTCAACTTTAGAGAATGTATAAAACAAATTTTCATCCGTCGAACCGCATGACTGAAGGCATAAGTGCTTTTCGCTTATGTCAGGATTCCTATTTCGCAGTAATAAGAGAAGAGAACCTTCTCTGTGAATGTAGGACCAAGTTTTCTACACGACTTCTTCTATAAAGAAATTTCCTTCAACAAAAAGGACAAACTACTTATTGGGTGCTCAATATCTAGTGATCACTACACATCTTCGCAACAAACTACAGTATGCAGATATGAAAACCAAACCAACTGTTCCTAATCAATGACGAAGTCACTTGAGAGTTGACACACAAGCAGCATCCACTCTTAGCTCACTAAACCAAAACTGACATTAAGTAGCATTACCGAGTCTATTGCAACTGCAAATCTCCCTTTTCCCTCTTCAACAATTTCTGCCAATTACAAAAAATAAGATCAGTCTGAATTCATCAAAACACAACATAATTTTTACATTAACAAAAATTCTCAAAGCCTTACCTTTTCCAAGTTCAACAATCGAAGACAAAACCTTGTCCAATTCTTTCAAGTTTTTACATAAACTAGTTTTAAGTAAGGTCTCTTCGTACGGATTTCTTACAGTTCCTCTCTCCATCAACTTGTTTTTCCATCCAAGAGGATCCGAATAGCAATCTAAAACTCTTAGCCTGAGCAAAATTCAGTACATTAGCAAAAAAACACGTATTTTATTTCATAATAAATAAACTTGATTCACTAAAAGAAGGATGATTCTAACCATTTACTTGATAAGGAAATGTCGAAACCTTTATTTTTCAACAGTTCAGCATAGAACGACGGAGGCCGAGTTAAAGCAACCAGCACAACACCTCTGTATGAACCATCAGTCAACGAATTTATCAAATTATAACATAAATTAAAACATGATATTCTTATTAGTGTGATAAATATTAAGTAATAAATCGCGTGAAGAGCTGAACTGACCGAGACTGTGATTTACCGGCGAGAATGTTGGAAGTGAGTTGCGTGAGAATATGGTTGAAGACGAAGGAACCGAGAGGCGTGTGGATAGTATCCTTTATACTAAGAGCGGGAGCGTGTTCTCCTTCGAATGCTCCGTCACGGAGAGCTCTGCTGATTGTTTCCGCCATTGTAGAACACACCAAGAGCTGCAAAGGGGAAAATGGCGGAGAAAAACCCTGGGTTTGAAGAAATTCGTAATGTTTATTTTGGCCCCTTGGATTTGATATTATTCACTCGACACCCACTCCTTTTTTCTTAGGAAAGTGACCAATTTTGCCTCAACTATTTGAATGACATTTTTATCTTCCTATACATTATTTGAAACTTTATTATCTTCTCTACTCAAGTTTCAATTTTGATTATATAAGCATATATAATTTATCAATTATATACATTTTAGGAATTAAATAAGTATCCCTTTATATTAGAAATTGAATAAGGAATCAATTATTTCTCATCCTTATTCTCTCTCCATCTCTCTCTCTCTCTCTTCATCTCTCTATCTCTCAATCTCTCATTCTCTGTTCTTTCCCCAATTTTTCTTCCACTGATGTTCTCTATTTTTTATCCTTTCATGTTGTATATATTTTTAATGAAATTCATCAATGAATTTCAATCGTTTTACTATAGAGTTTTAACTTAGCAGTTTCCTTTCATGTTGCACAATTGGTGTTCAAATTAAAATTATCAATCAATAAATTTTGAAGATGTTTGACTCTCCACCATTGACAGCTATTAAAAAACTTTAAAACTTTGAATTCGAATTTGGGTTTTCAAATACCATTATTTGTTTGGATTTGGTGTTGTTGCAAACAATTGAGAATATTATTTGGAGTTTATATCTCAATTTTGAGGGTGTTTGGTGAAGATTAGACTTGATTTTGGCTGAATTTCATATTGAAACTCGAAGAAGAAGAAGAAGAAGAAGAAGAAGAAGAAGAAGAAGAAGAAGAAGAAGAAGAAGAAGAAGAAGAAGAAGAAGAAGACATAACATACCATATACTTACAAAAATGTAGCAAAGTTGTAGTATAATTATATGTAAATTGTATTCTGTTGTAGTTATAGATTTTTTATTATTTGAATGTTGTATGAAAGTTGAAAAATAGTTGTATAATATATGAATCGTTGTATAAAATTTGTATTTAAGTTATCAATACTATCTTTTTTACATAAAGTTGTTGATATGTATAAAAATTGTATTAAGATAGTAAGTTTTGATTGGAATTTTAGAGAGGAAGAGGCACACATCACATACAAAATATATACAAATTATATATAAAATATATATATAATGTACAAAAGACATATAGTATAAAATTTGTATGAAAATTGTATTTAAGTTGTATAATATTGTAGTTGTATTTAACCGGGTAAGGAAGATGTATGAAAGTTATAGATAAGTTGAATATTGTATAATTAGTTGTATGAAATTTATTTTATTAGGTATGTTGTTGTAGATATATCAAATTTTGTATAAAATTTGTGTGAAATTTATTTTTAATTTGTATGATGTTGTACCATGTATTATTCTTTTCTTGAAATTGAATGTGTTGGTTAAAGGCATTGGTTTTTGTAAATTGGGCTTGTGTTGTCATGAAAGAAGTCTCCACTGAATATGTTGTGTTTTAGTTTCCTTTTTCTTTCTTTTTCTTATTAACATTGTGCCTACTTTTGCCCCAGCTTATAGATGTCAGTTGATTTCTTTTGTTGGTAAATTAAGAGGATCCTCATTTTCTGGCTTTTTTATCGTTCTCCTGTTTGCCATCAATTTTTTTCTTATGAGAAGCATAATATGATGTCTGTATTTTATTTATGGATAAATGACAGAAGATATCAAACTATATTCTAATGAGATGGGATTTTCGTCAAAATCATTAGAGAAATTATTCAAATGATTTCAGCTTCACTTATATGCATTTTAACATTGCTACATGATCATTGCACTAGCTGAAGTAGTTTTCTTTCTTCTTTTGTTTTCAAAATTCAGAAAATATGCTTGTCTGCAAAAAAAGATTTAAAAAAAAAAGAACAATTAGGGTGACATTTGCTTAGAAGTATTGCTACTCTCCTGTCTGTTTGCTTTCTTTTCTATTCTTTTCTTTTTAAAAAAAATATAGTTGATTAGGGAAGGAAAAGGTGGTTAACACCATTGTTCCCTCAGTTATGCCTTTTTTCAAGCAAAGAATCCCCTAATTTAAGGCACTAATAATGGATTGGGAGCCTTTTAAGGTGGAATATATATAATTTGTAAGTAATCCTTGTTTAGGGTAATATACAAAATTAAATATTGTATAGGAAGGAAAAAATAGGAGGCACTTTGGTATCAATTTCGTTTTTTTTGGCCCGAAAGTGTACTCGTGTTAGCTAAATAGCTAAAAAAATATCCTCCATTTCCTGAGTCGATAGTTCAATTTCAATCATACAATTAATTTGTAACGACCCGACCGGTCGTTTTGAGCAATTGCACTTCGCTCGGTTGTTTGAGGGCATGAGTAGCTCCGTATGAAGTATTATGACTTATGTGAATCGTCGGTTTTGGTTTTCAGGTTATTCGGAATTGATTTGGAAGAATGATTCTCAGTTAGAAGCCTTAAATTTTAAAGGTTTGACCAAGGTTTGACTTTTTAGAATTTGACCTCGGATCGGATTTGATGGTTCCGTTAGCTCCATTAGGTGATTTTGGACTTAGGAGCGCGTCCGGATTGTGCTTTGGAGGTCCATAGTAGAATTTGGCTTGAAATAGCAAAAGTTGGAATTTTGAAAGTTTGACCGGGAGTGAACTTTTTGATATCAGGGTCGGATTCCGATTCCGATTCCAGAAGTTGAAGCAGGTCCAAAATGTCAAATGTGACGTGTGCAAAATTTGAGTTCAATTGGACGTGATTTGATAGGTTTCGACATCGGTTGTGGAAGTTTGAAGTTTCAAGTTCATTGATTTCGAATTGAGGTGTGATTCGTCGTTTCGATGTTGTTATGTGTGTTTTGAGGCCTCAAGTAGGTTCGTGTTATGATATGGGACTTGTTGGTAAGTTCGAATAGGGTCCCGAGGGGCTCGGGTGAGTTTCGGATAGGTTTGGGTTGTATTGCGCTCGTTTTTGATGTTTCGACGTAGTTTTACAAGCATAAATGGTACTACATTAAGCAAATGAGCTCCAATTTCTGTTCTTATTGAAGCATTAGATCCGTATCGTAATCACGGAGCCATAACAAAAAAAAATTTTCGAATTTGGACATCGTATGAGGATTTTATGGTCATTTTACAAAGAATTGGGTTGCCAGATTTTTCAGATTAATTACGAAATTGCCGCTGAATTCGTATTTAAAAATCTGCACTATTTTCGAATATTGAAACCAACATATCTCCTTCAATATGAGGTCAAATGGAGTGATTCAAGAACCTAAGTTGACTAAAATTTTACAAGGAATCCATTGGAGGCATCAAAGGCGAGTTTTGTGATCGTTTGGCATGGGAAGCGAGGCAGAATAGCTGGCAGAAAAATATATAAAATAAGGGTTTGTTCATTTGGTCATATTTTGAGTTGGGGAGCTCGGATTTGGGCGATTTGGAGGCGATTTTCACCATATGTAATGGGGGTAAGTGTTCTCTACTCGGTTTTGGTTATATTTCATGAATCCATCTTCGTTTTTGGCATTTGATTGATGATTTCAAAGTGAAATTTGGGGGTTTTTGCCTAAAGTTTCATAAAGTGAATTTTTAAGTTTTGAACATCGATTCGGAGTCGGAGTTTGATGAAACTAGTATGGTTGGACTCATAATTGAATGGGTTGTCGGATTTTATGAGTTTTGTCGGGTTTTGAGATGTGGGCCCGGCTTGGGCTTTTTAGCCGATTTTGGGCTTTTGATTAAAGATTCGACCTTTTTCGATTGGGATTGGTTGCTTTAGCATTGTTTGATATATTTGAGTTGTGTTTGGTTAGTTTCGAGCCGTTCGGAGGTCGGAACGCGCGAGATAACATTTTTGGAGCATCGCTTGGCTTGCTCGGTATTGGAATTGGCTTGTTTGAGGTAAGTAACGATTGGAAATCTAGTCCTGAGGGTATGAAACCCCGAATACTATTTTAGGGTGACGCACGTGCTAGGTGACGGGCGTGTGGACGTGCACCATTAGATATTGTGACTTGATCCATCCCGTAGCAACTATAAGTTGCGTATTTGGTTGAAACTATATGATACTTATGTGTTTAAAAATAGTTTCTGTGAATTGGCTTGAATGCCATGTTTGGGCCTTGTGCCAGAGCTGTTTGGACCCTTAGGGGCCTTTTTCTTACTATCCTCTCACTGTGTTTGATTGAAAATCTATACTCAGTCATGTTATACTTACTGATTTCATAACTCGGTCTTTATTACGTTGTTTTGATGCATATAAATGTTGTTTTGGGCTGAGTACCCTGTTTTTATTGAGAGCCCGAGTGCCTCGAGAGGTTTATGACTAAGTGAGGCCGAGGGCCGGATTTGTGAGGATATTTATGGGATCGGGCTGCACGCCGCAACATATTTTACTGATTCATGGTTGACTGAGGCCGAGGGCCTGATTTGTGAGGATATTTATTGGATCGGACTGCACGCCGCAACATATTTTACTAATTCATGATTGAGTGAGGCTGAGGGCCTGATTGATTTATGCCACGAGGTGGCTTGTTATAGCGCTTGGGCTGAAGGAGCCCATCCGGTGTTTGCACACCCCAGCGAGCGCAGGTACCTACTGAGTGATGTTTTGCCCGAGGGGCTGTATGTGAGTGATGGTGAGGTATGCCCGAGGGGCTGTATGTGAGTGATGGTGAGGTATGCCCGAGGGGCTGTATACGAGTGACTGTGAGGTTTGCCCGAGGGGCTGTATATGAGTGATGTTTTGCCCGAGGGGCTGTTTATGATTCCATCATTTTACTCACTGTTGCATTGAGCCTCTGTTTGAGAACTGTTGAAAAATATCTTCAAATGATTTTACTGGAACTGAGTTTAAACGAAATGATTCGATTCAAACTCTACTTTTAAAGCCTGTTGTATTTTTACTGAGATTTCATGATATGAACTTTACATGTGTTTATTGCTCGTCACTACTGCTCAGCCTTTATTTACTTTGGTTACTTACTGAGTTTGCTTATTCACGTTACTCCCTGCACCTTGTGTGCAGATCCAAGCATTTCTTTAGACTCGGTAGCGAGTGTTGATTGATCGGTTGCAGATCTATCAGAGTTAGCAAAGTAGCCGCAACCTTGCTTTCCTCCCTCTTATCTTCCTTTAGATGTATTTAGTTACTTTCCAGACTATGTTGGTCTTGATATTGTCAGATACATTATAGTAGATGCTCATGACTAGTGACACCCCGATGTCGGACTTTTCTTTTCCGCACTTTTGTTTTGATTTGAACTCCTTATGAAGGTTTTATGTTAAGTAGCTTGGAATTTTCTTAAAAATTGAAAATATTATTTTGTTCTGGTAGTGTGTCGGCTTGCCCAGTACCACGATAGGCGCTATCACAACAGGGTTAGTTTTGGGTCATGACAAGTTGGTATCAGAGCCTAGGTTACATAGGTCTCACGAGTCATGAGCGGGTTTAGTAGAGTCTTGCGGATCGGTACGGAGGCGTTTGTACTTATTTTCGAGAGGCTGCAGAACCTTTAGGAAAATTCCACATTCTTGAATCCTTATCGTGCGGTATTGATTCAGCTTGAAGCATAATTCCTTGAATTTCTGTCACGCATTCGTGTGCGCACATGAGCGCTCGGTATTAGATGTGCATCGATGGCTTGTGATTCCCTGGATGAGGTGCGAGATATAATTTCTGTATGTTGATGTTGGGCCAGTTTGGAGGGCTTGAGGCCGGGTTTTGACTGTAGCTTGAGCACTGAGATTCTGATTGTGTGAGCACGTGCATTTGGGACTTATATGCCCGTTTATGTCCTTATTGGTGGGATTTGTGACTGGATGACTATGAGGTGAGTATGATTTGATTGCAAGAGATGTCCAGATTGTTCGAATGTGACAAGAAGAGTTTGCTGGAGATGTAGCAAGGACTATTGGGTGTTTGACTTCTATCTTGAGTTAGCGTATGGCCTCGAGCTATGGGTGTGTTGAAGGACCTCTTATGTAGTATAATTGTGGAGTGAGGTAGATTTTCATGTTGTGTTATGAGTTCAGACCCAGGAAGATTAAGTGATTGCGTGATGTTTATGACGGTGGAAGGGTATAAAGAGATGTTAGTTTGAGGCGAAGCAGGTGGGTTATCTCCTGCGGGGTGTTCTGAGGTTTGTGTGATCCCTATGTTGTTTGTTGGGAGTCCTCTTTTACCAGATAAATATATGTGTTGCAATTTGAGTTTGGATCGCTTATGAGAGTGGGCTTGACTGTTACGAGGGTGAATGCGAGATTTGCAGATGATTCAAAATACTAGATGGTTTGTGTTGCATGAGCTTATGAAGGATTTAGTTGAATCTCACTATGGTATTATGGCAGTAATAAAGTATGGGCATTGTGAGTTTTTGTGTGTTTTGATCTATGGCTTTGAGCAAAGTAGGGGAGTCTGCTATTGATAAGTTGATTGCACGGCTAAGTGTTGTATTATTTTCAGTTTGAGGTGTACTGGTGAATTAGTTATGACTTGCAGAGGTTGAGATCAAGGATGACTCAAGTAAAGGGAATTTCTGGATACGAGTTATATTAGGTTTTATGAGTATATGAGAATCATCGAATGATTTGAGTTGTTATTGGTGAAGGATGTAATGTGCGTGGAGCAAAACTTTATCTGGTTGCATTAAGGCGGGGTTACATCCTTGGGTGTTGGAGTGCTAATGCGGCACATGTCGATCGGCACGTTTGATCAGTCTAATTGAGATTTGAGGAATGGATAACTCTCGAGAACGGTTCTAATGAATTCAAGATTTATATGTGGCAATTGAGAATTTTTTTGGGTTTGTATGTGGCTAGAAGCTAGGAGTTACATTGGATAGTGTCGAGGCTCGCAGTATTTCTACATCGTTGTGGATTCTACATTTCAGTATCAGGAAAGTAAGATGAACAACTTGAATTCACAGAAGGTCTCTTCGGAGTGGGTTTCTTAGTTGTGGTACTTTTGGGGTGCTTAAGAGAGCATTTAGCGGCTTATGAGCCTTAGGGCAGTGTGGCTTATGTTAGGCTCTCGTGTGGTGAGTCTGGGTTGAGGATTGAGGTATTATGGTGAGGAGAAGTATCAATGTGAATGCAATTCAGAAGGAACTCGGATAGATAGGACAACTTGGTAGTAGGTTGGATCGGCATGGTAATGGGTATGATTAGTTCTTTAGGTGTTTATGAGGTAATGAGTTTCTACAGGTGTTTCATGGCAATGTATTTGAGTTTTGGTGACCTGCGTAGCTTGGTTGGGTTAGAAGGATTCAGTCCCGACGGTTGGGTTTTGAGCAAATGGGATTCGGAGAGTTCTTGGTGGTTTCTACCACGGTTAGAGAGGTATATCTTCTACTGGCGTGAGGAGCATGTGATGTATAGTGGTTTTCTCCTAGATGGGATCAAATGGAAAGTTCTTGGCTAGTTGAGTACCTAGTTTCTTGTGACTCGGAGTGGATTATGAAGTTCTCATATTTATCATGGGATGACATGGTATATGCGGTATGTTGTGTAGGGTTGAGATTTGCATGTGTAAGGTCACGATTCAGCTTTTGAAAGGAAGATCATAAATTCTTAGGCGGCATGGACAATTTCAGATGACTAGGTAAATGATATTACTAACTGGTATGGCTTGATGAGAGTATACATTTCAGAAAGGGAGATGTATGTGAGTTATGGATACTTCATTGGTATTGCGGTACTCTCTTGTTTGATCGACTGCTGGAGTTCAAATTTTGCTTTGTGGCATAGAAGAATTTTAGAAGTATTCCTCGTCGAGTGACTGTGTAATTGGAGAAGTGGGGCATTCAGGCGGTGGAGTTGAGATTAGAGATGGTGATTCGTATGTTCTATGGATTTGGAGACTGGGAGTTCTCGTGAGTAGATTGTTTCATGGTTGTGGACCGTAAAAAGTAGCAAGGTTAGTATATGTTGTGATTCGGTCATTTTAGACTTTCGGAGGGTTATTTATCTATCATGGGGGACCAGAGCTGATTTGGGTTCATTGGTAGGCCCAACATGGAGGTGTTTTCTGCACCGGGTTGAATTTGTTGACTCCGAACTGCTATTGTTGAGGGATATGCCATTCGATTGTTGTTGAGCTTATTCGTGTTCTAGAGTGATCTATGAGCTACTCTTCTGTGTTACGAGGGGTTATGATTTGTTGGTTATATGCACATATGGTGCGGTTCTATTGGGGTCTAATAAAGGAATTTGAGCGGGAAGAGTATTGGGTATTGCTTGGCGGATGGCGTATTGGTTATGCTCTTTCGGGTTTTGTGTGGCGTTATGTCATTTTCTTCTCCATGGTTATGGTAATGCACTTTGAGTACTTGATGTCGAATTGCGTGTGGTTATTGATTTTGAGCAAGGTGGCTTAAGGTATATGCCATGGATTAGTGTTTGGATGGGGCACGCATTGCAGCGAAATTATGTTGAGGTATGAACCTTTGTGTTAGATTTGTGTGATGGTCCTATGGGGTGTGATGGATTTTCAGTATTTCGTTGTGGTAGTACTTATTAAGCTTGCGGGACAGTCCTCTCGTTTGAGTCATTTTTTCCCACGTGATTTGAGTACATTTGGGATGTTGCTATTGGTGCACGAATTGCACATGTTATGGCTTTGGATTATATTGATGTGTCATGCCATCAGAGTGGCCGTGTTGGATGAGATGAGGTCATTGGACCTAGAATGAATACTATCAGAATTGGTTACAGCATGGTTGGACGGATAATATCGGAAGTCGACTTAGAAATCCGCTATAGTTCTTGTCGTAGAAGAGGGAGCTCGATGACTTGTTGATCTGACGAATGGTTATGAGTTTCTGTGTGTTTCTTGCATCATTGGGAGTATATGAAAGTGTTAGAATGACGCTTTGTTTGCTAAGAGGTGTATTACCGGTAATGGGCTATTTTGAGCAGCTACTGTGATTAGGAGTTATCGCCATGAGTGTTTGAGTTATGTGGTATAGCATGTGATTTCATCCTGGGTTACGGATATTGTTTGATACAGCTTGTTCGGACTTATACAGTGTGTAGATGCGAGGTTATGATCTTATAGAAAATTCCGGATGTTGGAAATTGGTCCCTAAGACTTATGGACTAGGTTGGATTAAGAAATTTCAGTCATGTTGTGTTATCAGACCTATATAGGATAGGGTGACGTGGGATCACCCCCGGGTATGTGCATAGTGAGATTATACAGCGAGTTGATGGCTTTTGGAACAACTCTGGGCTTCGAGGACGAACGTATGTTTAAGTGGGGGAGTATGTAACGACCCGACTGGTCGTTTTGAGCAATTGCACTTTGCTCGGTTGTTTGAGGGCATGAGCAGCTCCGTATGAAGTATTATGACTTATGTGAATTGTCGGTTTTGGTTTTCAGGTTATTCGGAATTGATTTGGAAGAATGATTCTCAGCTAGAAGCCTTAAATTTTAAAGGTTTGAACAAGTTTTGACTTTTTAGAATTTGACCTCGGATTGGATTTTTGATGGTTCCGTTAGCTTCTTTGGGTGATTTTGGACTTAGGAGCGCGTCTAGATTGTGATTTGGAGGTCCGTAGTAGAATTTGGCTTGAAATAGCGAAAGTTGGAATTTGGAAAGTTTGACCAGGAGTGGACTTTTTGATATCGGGGTCGGATTCTGATTCTGGAAGTTGGAGCAGGTCCATAATATCAAATGTGACTTGTGTGCAAAATTTGAGGTCAATCAGACGTGATTTGATAGGTTTTGGCATCGGTTGTGGAAGTTTGAAGTTCATTGATTTCGGATTGAGGTATGATTCGTCGTTTCGATGTTGTTATGTGTGTTTTGAGGCCTCAAGTAGGTCTGTGTTATGATATGGGACGTGTTGGCATGTTCGAATAGGGTCCCGAGGGGCTCTGGTGAGTTTCGGATATATTTGGGTTGTGTTACGCTCGTTTTTGATATTTCGACGTCGTTTTTCAAGCATAAATGGTACTACATTAAGCAAATGAGCTCCGATTTCTATTTTTATTGAAGCATTAGATCCGTATCATAGTTACGGAGCCATAACAAAAAGAGTTATCGAATTTGGACATCGTATGAGGATTTTATGGTCAGTTTACAAAGAATTGGGTTGCTAGATTTTTCAGATTAATTACGAAATTGCCACTGAATTCGTATTTAAAAATCTGCACTATTTTCGAATATTGAAACCAACATATCTCCTTCAATATGAGGTCAAATGGAGTGATTCAAGAGCCTAACTTGACTAAAATTTTACAAGGAATCTATTGGAGGCATCAAAAGCGAGTTTTGTGATCGTTTGGCACGGGAAGCGAGGCAGAATAGCTGACAGAAAAATATATAAAACAAGGATTTGTTCATTTGGTTATATTTTGAGTTGGGGAGCTCGGATTTGGGCGATTTGGAGGCGATTTTCACCATATGTAATGGGGGTATGTGTTCTCTACTCGGTTTTGGTTATATTTTATGAATCCATCTTTGTTTTTGGCATTTGATTGATGATTTCAAAGTGAAATTTGGGGGTTTTTGCCTAAAGTTTCATAAAGTGAATTTTTAAGTTTTGAACATCGATTCGGAGTCGGAGTTTGATGAAACTAGTAT
The DNA here is from genome assembly GCF_001879085.1 of Nicotiana attenuata. Lineage (NCBI taxonomy): Eukaryota > Viridiplantae > Streptophyta > Magnoliopsida > Solanales > Solanaceae > Nicotiana > Nicotiana attenuata. The sequence continues at coordinate 219,137 of NW_017670474.1, read as the reverse complement.
GGTTGGACTCATAATTGAATGGGTTGTCGAATTTTGTGAGTTTTGTCGGGTTTTGAGATGTGGGCCCGGGTTGGGCTTTTTAGCCGATTTAGGGCTTTTGATTAAAGATTCGACCTTTTTCGATTGGGATTGGTTTCTTTAGCATTGTTTGATATATTTGAGTTGTTTTTGGTTAGTTTCGAGCCGTTCGGAGGTCGGAACGCGCGAGATGACATTTTTGGAGCATCGCTTGTCTTGCTTGGTATTAGAATTGGCCTGTTTGAGGTAAGTAACGATTGGGATTGCTCGGTATTTAGAATTGGCTTGGCTTCATAACTCAGTCTTTATTACTCTGTTTGATGCATATAAATGTTGTTTTGGGATGAGTACCCTGTATTTACTAAGAGCCCGAGTGGCTTGGGAGGTTTATGACTGAGTGAGGCCGAGGGCCCGATTTGTGAGGATATTTATGGGATCGGGCTGCACGCCGCAACATGTTTAACTGATTCATGATTGAGTGAGGCCGATGGCCTGATTTGTGAGGATATTTATGAGATCGGGCTGCACGCCGCAGCATGTTTTACTGATTCATGATTGAGTGAGGCCGAGGGCCTGATTGATTTATGCTACGAGGTGGCTTGTTATAGCGCTTGGGCTGAAGGAGCCCCTCCGGAGTCTGCACACCCCCAGTGAGCGCCGGTACCCACTGAGTGATATTTTGCCCGAGGGGCTGTATATGAGTGATGGTGAGGTATGCCCGAGGGGCTGTATACGAGTGATTGTGAGGTTTGCCCGAGGGGCTGTATATGAGTGATGTTTTGCCCGGGGGGCTGTATATGAGTGATGTTTTGCCCGAGGGGCTGTTTATGATTCCATCATTTACTCACTGTTGCATTGAGCCTCTGTTTGAGAACTGTTAAAAAATATCTTCAAATGATTTTACTGGAACTGAGTTTAAACGAAATGATTCGATTCAAACTCTACTTTTAAAGCCTGTTGTATTTTTACTGAGATTTCATGATATGAACTTTACATGCTTTATTGCTCGTCACTACTGCTCAGCCTTTATTTACTTTGGTTACTTACTGAGTTTGCGTACTCACGTTACTCCCTGCACCTTGTGTGCAGATCCAGGCATTTCTAGACTCGGTAGCGAGTGTTGATTGATCAGTTGCAGATCCATCGGAGTTAGCAAGGTAGCTGCCTGGCGATCGCAACCCTGCTTTCCTCCATCTTATCTTCCTTTAGATGTATTTAGTTACTTTCCAGACTACGTTGGTCTTGATATTGTCAGATACATTATAGTAGATGCTCATGATTAGTGACACCCCGATTTCGGACTTTTCTTTTCCGCACTTTTGTTTTGATTTTGAACTCCTTGTGAAGGTTTTATGTTAAGTATCTTGGAATTTTCTTAAAAATTGAAAATATCATTTTGTTCTGGTAGTGTGTCGACTTGCCTAGTACCACGATAGGCGCCATCACGACAGAGTTAGTTTTGGATCGTGACATAATTCAACTTCCGATTATGATATATATATTTTTAAATTTCTATATTCTACATGCATGCAAAAATATTATAAAAGTTAGTAGAAGCAAGCATAATTTGAGAAAATAAGTAACATTCTCAATCTTTTTCCACCCCTTGTCATTAGAACGGTGAGATTAATATTATTAGGAAGAGTCATATAAAATTTCTCAAAAGAAAATTAGACCAATCACCTTTTTCTCCCTCAATTATTAGTTCAGACTAGTTACAAGCAAAAACATAATTGAACTTTTGTTAAAATTTAATTGAAACAAACCATGAATTGTGAAAAAAAAAAGTTATACGGGATGATGGAAATTAGAAATAAAATGAAACAGCAATCAAGTTTGCACAACGACCTTCTTAAGTAGTATTCTTCTTTATCTTGTTAGTAACGGTGGCTTTAGTTTTGGGTAAGGCAGATGTAGTCCTTGCCTTAGGCCCCCAAATAGTTAAGGTCCGAAAATATGAAGTACTACTATTTTATATAATATGTATAATTTAGGTTTAAATAACTATTAATACAAGATTTCAAATTTTAATATTTTTTAAATTTGATATAGATATGATTGAGTGTCAGTTCCCTACATTATGACGATTAAGGACATGTATGATGGGGCAAAGACTCGGGTAGGACAGTAGGAGGCGACTCTGAGGATTTTCCGGTTGTTATGGGGTTACACCAAGGTTCTTCACTCAGTCCATTCTTATTCGCCCTGGTGATGGACGCCTTAACACACCACATTCATAGGGATGTGCCATGGTGCATGCTATTCGCTGATGACATAGTTCTGATTGATGAGTCGCGAGCCGGTGTTAACGAGAGGCTGGAGGTTTGGAGACAAGCTCTTGAATCTAAGGGTTTCAAGATTAGCAGGACGAAGACGGAATACCTGGAGTGTAAGTTCAGCATTGAGCAGGGGGAATTGGGCGTGGATGTGAGGCTTGAATCACAGGTCATCCCGAGTAGAGGCAGCTTCAAGTACCTTGGGTCAGTTATCCAGGGGGGAGGGGAGATCGACGAGGATGTCACACACCGTATTGGGGTAGGATGGATGAAGTGGAGGTTAGCATCTAGAGTATTGTGTGACAAGAGAGTGCCACTGATACTCAAAGGTAAGTTCCATAAAGCAGTGGTTAGACCGGCCATGATGTATGAGGCTGAGTGTTGGCCTGTTAAGAACTCTCATATCCAGAAGATAAAGGTAGCAAAAATGAGGATGTTGAGGTGGATGTACGGGCATATTAGGATAGATAAGATTAGGAATGATGATATTTGGGAGAAGGTGTGCGTGGCTCCCATTGATGACAAGATGCGGGAAGTGAGGCTCAGATGGTTCGGGCATGTTCAGAGGAGAAGCCCAGATGCTCCGGTAAGGAGGTGCGAATGGCTGGTTGTGGAGGGCACGAGAAGAGGCAGAGGGCGGCCTAAGAAGTATTGGGGGGAGGTGATCAGACAGGATATGGTGAGGCTTCAGATTTTCGAGGACATGGCACTTGATAGGAAGATGTGGAGGTCGAGTATTAGGATTGTAGGTTAGGAGGTAGTTGAGTGTTGCCTTATGTCATAACTTTGTGCGACTAGTTTGGTAGGGATACTATTTCGCTTTTGCTTTGTATCTTTCTTCTGGATTTCATGTTTTTCCTTTTTTTTCTATTATTTCTGTGCTGTTACTGATATTGTCTCCTTTTGTCTTATTGAGCCGAGGGTCTTTCGGAAACAGCCTCTCTACTCCTTCGGGGTAGGGGTAAGGTCTGCGTACACACTACCCTCCCCAGACTCCACTAGTGGGATTTCACTGGGTCGTCGTTGTTGTTGTTGTTGAGTGAATTCCTCAATAGGTATGGGTAAGATTTGCATACGCACTATCCTCCCCAGACCTCTCATATGAGATTAAACTGGGTTTGTTGTTGTAGGATTGAGTGAATAAATAGTATATTTTTTTTCTCTCATTAAACTAAACATTTTCTTCCTCTATGTATAGTTTTTTTTTTCATGTGCATTATGTTTTTACTTTCTAATTTAACATAGATTCTCTAAATTAGCTTTTTTTTTTGTCACATTTGATAGATCCATACATCAAAAAGCAAGTTCTTTCGTGTCTCATCTTTTTTAACTAGAAAATTCCGAGGTAAGTATTGCAAGCTTAAATTAAGACATGATCAATGTTCTTCAAAAAGAATATATTTGTCTCCTCATCAATTCTATTTTTCTTCCTCTATGTATAGTTTTTTTTTCATGTGTCTTATGTTTTTACTTTCTAATTTTAACTTAGATTCTCTAAATTAGGTTCTTCTTTTTTTATCACATTTGATAGATCCATACATCAAAAAGCAAGTTCTTTCATGTCTTATCTTTTTTAACTAGAAAATTCCGAGGTAAGTATTGCAAGCTTAAATTAAGACATGATCAATGTTCTTCAAAAAGAATTCAGTTAAATGTGATAGCAATAAAAGTTAAAGAACTTCGGTAGGTTGAAATGCACATTCCAATCTTCTATTCCGTTGAATCCTCAAAACAAGCAAAAATAATAACAAATTATTGACTATAACCTAGGAGTATTCCTCCTAGACTGTAGCGCATTTATCTTCAGTATGGCTGTGATGACCCGATAGGTCATCTAGTATGTTAGAATGTAATTCTGTATTCTGAAGTCTCAAAAAAATTTATTTTAGCCTTTCTTGATTTGCGTGCTCAGTCAGAGTGTTTTTTCGAAAAGCTTTTATGTCAAAAAACTAATAAAATATGAAAAATTTGCCTTAAAATCCATTTGAGTTGACTTCGGTCAATATTTTGAGAAAACGGATCCGGATCTGTATTTTGACGGTCCAGGTGGGTCCGTATCGTGATTTGGGACTTGGGCGTATGACTGGAATCGAATTCGGAGGTCCCTAGCTCGAGTTATCATTTTTTTGTTGAAATTGAAAAGTTTAAAGGCTTAGTGACTTTGAAAGTTTGACCAGTGTTTGACTTTATTGATATCGGGTCCGTATTTTAGTTCCGAAATCTGGCATGGGTCCATTACTATATTTGTGACTTACTTGTCGAATTTGGTGAGAAACGGAGTTGGTTTAATGTGATTCGGACGTTCGGTTGTCAAAATAGAAGTTCATGAGCTTTCTTGAAAATTTCATTTGATTTGGTGTTCAATTCGTAGTTTTAGGTGTTATTTTAGTGATTTGATTGTGCGAGCAAGTTAGTATGGTATTTTTGGACTTGTATGCATGTTTGGTTTGGAGCCCCGAGGGCTCTGGTGAATTTCGGATAGGCTACAAAGTGAATTTTGGACTTAGGAAAGTGCTGGTGTGTTTCAGTTTTGGTGCAGGCCTCAGACTTCGCAATTGCTAGGTCAGGTTCGCATTTGAGACCTCTGTTAGGTTCACATTTGCGAGCAACTCCTCGCATTTGCGAAGAGTAGTTGGGGCACCTCAGGTTCGCATTTGCGGACCAGACTTCGCTTTTGCGAAGTGGGACTGGGGAGGCTTGGTCGCAATTGCGAAAGACCAATGTTCGCATTTGCGAACAAATCATCGCAAATGCGATGATAGTAGAGATGTCAAGACTTCGCATTTGCGAAGATTTTCTCGCATTTGCAGGGTTCGCAACTGCGACATTTGCAACTGGTCTAATAGCTGAAAAACGGAATTTTCTCTCATTCTTCAAATTTTCAAAACAAGAAAATCCTAGAGGTAATTTTCCCAAGAACCCTTCTTCCCCAATCCATTGGTAAGTGATTCTAACCTATTTTCTTTCAATCTTTCATTACATTTCAACCTAAAATCTAGTGTTTTCAGGGTGAAAATTAGGGATTTGGGTAGAATTAGGAATTTTTGTAAAATTGGGATTTAGACCTCAAATTGAGGTCGAATTTCAAAACAAATTACATAACTGGGCTCGGGGGTGAATGGGTAATCGGGTTTTGGTCCGAATTTCGGGTTTGGACCAAGCGGGCCCGGGAGTTGACTTTTTCAATAATGACCTAAATTGAATCTTTTGTAATCCTAGGTAGTCCCTAAGTCTTATTTTGAATTGTTTGGTTGGTAATTTGCAAGATTTTGTTGGTTCGGAGGCTTGTTTGAAAGGCCAAGCTGTGGTTGAGCCTTGAGTTGATCTTTGGAGCGAGGTAAGTGTCGTGGTTAACCTTGATTTGAGGAATTAAGACTTGTTTGCCTATTTGCTACATGTTTAGATGTTGGGAACAACATATATGTGAGGTGACGAGTACTTATGCGTTGTTGTTGGGTTAAAGCATGCGGGTGAGACTTGTTCCTTGTAATTTATTGCCTACTTTGATCATGTTATCCATGCTTGTTGACCCTCATATATTTTAAAATGCATATATACTTTCAAAATAGCGCATGAACATCAACCAGTATTTTTTCATAATTTTCCTGTATTTTTAAAAGGATTTTGATTAATTTATTCTAGCATTTTAGTATATAAATAATTACTAATTGCATTATAAACGATTTATGATAATTTTATTTGCTTAATTTTATCTTTTATATTTATACTGATCTTTGGTTATTTCACAAATAGCCATATGCACATGTTAGGGTTATAATTGCAATAACTTTGCAATAATAGCCCATGTGTGCATAATTACCTTATTTCACAAGAAAATAACCTTTTATATTTTTATAATGCTAAGTAATTATTTTAAATCATCTTCATGCATAAAAATTATTTTTATCATTTAATTAGCTATTTTTACAAATTATTTTATTAATAAATTGGGAATTTAACAAATAGCCCCTTTAATTATGTTTAAATTCGGACCCCCAGCCCAATTCAAATTAAAAACCCAACCCAATTCATCTACCCTAGCCCACTTAAATCTAACCCAAACCATAGCCCAATTTCCTATCTAACCCACCCCAGCCCGGAACCGATCTTGGCCGTTGATCTCAAAGATCGACGGTCCAAAACCCTCTTTTCTTTTTTAATTAACCTAACACCCCAAAACCCTACTCATTTCTCTAACCCCACCACCCCCAAATCCTCTCTTCCTCTTGTCACGACCCCAGTTCACCCTCCATGAACATGTCGTCATGGCACCTAGTTCCTACAACTAGGTAAGCCTAACAGTGCGGAATAACAAATTAACATTTGCGGAATAATTAATTAAAACTGAACATACAGAAATAACAACTGTATATAAGGCCACTCGGCCTAAACAACTCAAAAATATGCGGAAGTCTACAACTAAATCCCAAAACCCGGAAACTCACGGGAAACACAGGCTAATAGAATGTAGTGATCTGCTCTACACCAGAATGTCTAACAACACGAAAGGAAAGAAAGGAACTATCTGCTAAAGCCGGAATAGAGTAGAGACTCCTGGTCTGCGGACGTAGCAGATATACCTCAAGTCTCAGCTAGAACTCTCCACCACGAGGATGATACACCTGGGAGGAAGTACCTGGATCTGCACATGAAAAACATGCGCAGGAAGGGCATGAGTACACCACAGCGGTACTCAGTAAGTGCCAAGCCTAACCTCGGTTGGGTAGTGACGAGGAAGGTCAGGGCCCTACTGAGATAACATAATAAATAATGAGATAATAGAAACAATTTAAATAAAGTATACAACGAGAATTCTAAATCAGGTAAATAAGGAAGAACAGTAATAGAAAGCAAGGTACAATACAAGGAAAACTGCCCTCAACAAGGAATAATAGCCGGGGAACTCTTGGTATCCCGAGGATCTCTTGGTATCCTCATCATATACACTAGGGATCTCTTGGTATCCCGAGGATCTCTTGGTATCCTCATCATATACACTAGGGATCTCTTGGTATCCCGAGGATATCTTGGCATCCTCATCATATACACTAGGGATCTCTTGGTATCCCGAGGATCTCTTGGTATCCTCATCATAAACACTAGGGATCTCTCGGTATCCCGAGGATCTCTTGGTATCCTCATCATATACACTAGGGATCTCTNTCAACGTCCAAAACCCTCTTTCCTTTTTTATTTAACCTAACACCCCAAAACCCTACTCATTTCTCTAACCCCGCCGCCCCCAAAACCTCTCCTCCTCTCTTCTCTCTGAGACACTCTCAAACCCTAGGGCGTCGTCACTCCAAAATTTCCCCAAACCCATTCGATTCCTGACCAGATATGGGGTCGTCTGGTGATTTACGGCCTTATTTGGCCTTATACCTCTACTGGTTATTCGATTTTGCTGTTATCTAAAGGTATCTCGAGGAGACTCAACCCAGAGTCGACCTAGACTCTTCGTTTTTTTATGAACCTACATTGTGCTCATCGCTGTTTGTGAGTATTGTTATCTTTGTGTCTATGTTTTGAAACTCCGATGCTGGGCTAGATTTTTCCTCACCTCATCCCATTTTCTCAAAACACTCATCTCTTTCTACTTGAATTTGTTCAAATCCTTGTAGATCTGAAACAACTTTGAATTCATCTGGTAGTTTTCTTTAAAAAATCTTCTGTTTTCCTTACTATTAATCGATTTCAATATTTTCTAAAACTAGGGTTTCACTTCGTTTTGTTTCTGCAAAACTTTTCTAAAGTTTCTATGTGTTTGAATCCGGTTATCTTTACTAGTTCTACTGATTCTTTCATGCCTATGTTCTAGTCCTTTGTTTGTTTAATTGTTCGCTTCAATATTTGCCCGTTATTCCTTGTTCGTCAATTAGCAGAGATTAATTGATGATTATTTGACTATTTAGGGTTCGGAATTATTGTGTTTTGCTGAGATGGCTACTCCCTGTAATTTTTACCTACTTTCCTTATTTGAGACTCCTAATTGACACTACTTGCCTTAATTAGTCTATTGGCCTGATTTCTAGGTGTTGATTTACTCTAATTGACTTATAAAAGGCCTATGACTTGTTTCTTGCCTTATTTAAACCCTAATTTGGCTGATAATTGATTTCTCCCTAATTTGAAGGGTCTGTCCCAGAATCCTGCCTGTTAATTAGTCCTGTTAAGCCCTAATTGATTGATTGATTGGTCTCTTTGCCTTATTTGTGAACTCTTGATTTCCTTTACCCTATTTGCTTCACTCTACTCGATGCTATATAAACCCCATTCTGTTTTTGAAAACACACACATACTCAGAAAGAAACACATACACCCACACAAACTCTTGCTCTTATTCAAACCTTTTTTGTTACTTGTGTTTGCTACATTGTCTAGCCGGCTGAAAGCCAAGGCTAGACTATTGGATTCTGCATACTTTCAGCTTCCTGTTTGCTATTTCCTAACTGGTATGTCTCCATTCCTATTATCATTCAATATGCTATGGAGTTGAACGTATGTGCTTTCCTGTTTATTGCTCTCAATCAGAATGACCACTTCTGTGTAGTTCACTCCTGTCTTTCCTGTTTATTGCTCACAATTAGCGTGATTACTACTGTGTATGTCTTTCCTATTCATTGCTTTAAATTAGCAAGACTACTTCTGTTGCTATGTCCTATTCAGTATGTTGTGGAATCTGACTATTATAAGATGTCAACCTGTCTTTGCCTGTGTTATGTTTCTGATAACTAGCATGCCCTTAACTCTTATGAAATTGTCTTGTTCAATATGTCAATATGGTTCACATACTTTAGCATGTTATTATTTGATACAGGATGCTTATCTACTTGTTTTCTCAACTAGCATACTTGCCCTATTTTATGTGTCCCTGACTTCTATGTTCCTAGCCCCTGTACCTTTCTCTGCGTAGTTGTCTGTTTATTATTCTGTTCCCAGCATCCTATCTGACCACCTAGTGATGATTAATGAACTAAGTCAAATATAGGCAATGTGAAACTTTGCTTGAAGTGGTTGTGATCCTGTTTCTGTCTACTGTTTGATTGCTGGAATCTTTGTTTGAATTCTAAGTGTTGAAATGACTCTGCTTGTTCTCATTTACTCCTAAAATCCAAACTGTTTTTCTTAAAACTATCTCCTATTTTATGTACTATTTTCATCTCCTACTCTTAGAATATCTAGGGTCCTGCCCCTCTAGTGTGAGCACTGCCTAGGAGTCCATGAGACTCCTCCTAAATCTGACACACTGGGGCTGGCTTTTCCAAACTTGTTCACAAAACTGTTTCTTTAAAAGGGTTTCTGGTGTGAGTATTTCCCGGGGTCCCTAAGGCCCTTGGGAACTTTGACGCACTAGAAGGCCATTTGGTGTACTATGAGATACTGGCATATTTCAGACTTGGTTGAAGGCCTGGTTTCCAGGTTTACTTTTGGGCCTATCCAGGCTCCCCATAGTATAGCAATTTCATTATGCAATTCATTTATATCTGGTCTGTAATAATAATTCCTGTAAAAACAGATATTGGGGTTATTAGTAAAACCGGGAAGGGATTTTTATATATAACTTTGTGGGGGATCGGATAGAAACCATGTCTATAGGACTATTATGATGATATTTATTTGCATTAAAAACCATGTTCATAAGGTTTATCTCATTATGTTGAATTCTCATCCTAGAAATCCTGCTTCTAGGCCGTTTACCCATTCTGCAATAATCATGTTTTTCAAAACCTCTATGTGTGCATTAGAAATCATGTTTCTGGGATATTTTGTTGCACTCACTTGGCAATTAATTGACACCTTTATTCGCCTAGATATCATGCCTATAGGAAATATATATAAAACCAGCTTCATCACTTAACTGTCATGCCTATAAGGAATTAGTATAAAAATAGTTCCAACACTTAGATATCATGCTCATAGAGATAAACATGTAAAATCAGTTCTGTAATGCTTGTGATCATTTTCAGCACGTAGACATCATGCCTATAGGTTCTAAACGGATAAAATCTGCCTGTTTAAACTAGTCACTGGTTTATAATACGTTTAGATATCATACCTATAGGATCCTGCCGGTTATCGCCTACGCAAGCCTGTAGGATAATTAAAGCCAAAAACTGTGTTTGTTTGACTGCTTATAAACTGCCCAGGTTCAGGAAGTAATAAAATTAGTAGGCAAACTGACTAGGTATTTACTGCCTCGCCTTAATGAAACTGCTGCATATTTTGTGCTCATCTAGATATCCTGCTATAGGACTTTAAATCGGTTAAAGCTATTTGTTTGAGGCGTGCAATTGTTTGCTTATTTGTGGAGGTAAATGTGAGCCCCTTTAACTGCTCTTTATGTGATAGTCCTATTTGACTTTTTGTTTGTCGCTTAGTTTTCTCCTTTTAAAACAACATAGGTGAGTCTAGAACTTCCTTAAATAGAGGTCCTAAAACACCTCCAGGGCCACAGGCAAGGGACAGGTAGTGCATGTATAAGATACGTATTCGATGCTGTTAGAATGCTTAGGTAATAATTAAGGGGAAGGTAATCGGGTAGTAAAGGATATGATGACATGTGCGCTAATGCTATGTGTAGCACCCCGATTTGGGGACGATTACCAAGTATTGCACAGAAGTGATCCTATAGGCTAAAAATCGTAGGACCCCTTTACTCCCTGTTTTTTAAAGTAATGTCTTTTTGTTTATCTGCTTATAAGACTAATTCGCTTAAATTGAGTTTGGCCGGGACCCACTGTTGTGGACCTCGAGGGGTGCTTACACCTTTCCCTCAAGGTAATTTCGAGCCCTTACCCAAATCTCTGGTGATGTAAACTAGTTTACGAGTTATTTGTTCTAGGTGCCCTAACGCACCTTAATCCATTAGGTGGCGACTCTTCAAATCTCATACCCAATTACCAAAAGAAAAGGAGTTGTCCCAAAGTGTCGAAACCTGGACTCCGCGAGGAAAAGGAGGCGCGATAACATGGCGACTTTGCCGGGGATTTTAAGCTCTTACCATAACAAACTTGTTTTTATGAATTAGTCTTGAACATGCTTTATTCTGTTGATACATGTGCACCCTTTCCCTTTTCCCCTTTATTTGGATTTAGTTGCCTATTTTTCAAGCATTTATGATTTCTTTTACTACAGAAACTGACTTGTCTCCTTGTTTTCTTTCTTAAGCGTCTTTCAATTATTAAATACTGCATTTATCATTCTTTTAACGTGCAAATACGTGACAACATGCTATTTATTGTTGCATAAATCATGCTCAACATCATATTCCACTCGTGCGTAATCAATTCTATAGAAACACTTGATGAGTGTTTGCGCCCTTCCTATATATCACCCATAAATCCGAAAAGGCGTATTTGCGGTAAAACTAGTCGATCAGCGGTGCAGTCGACGGTTCCGTGCCTTTCCCCCTCAAGTTGTCCGCTTGAGGGTACCAGTCTAGACCTTTCTAGAAATCTTACTCTGATTAATTGTACATGCATCATGGTCAAACCTAGCTGGGTTAATATGTTGTCCACATAATAACCCTTTAAGACAAGCCTCGTCCAAAAGTCCATCGGGTTTTCCATAATCCAAACGGACGCCAGCACGATTGTGTGCATTGATTTGGAGAAATAAGTGCTAATATGCTAATCATTGTTGTATAAATAGTCGGATCTGGAGGGGGAAAGGGCCTAACCATATTTGTTTTGCAGAAAATGAGGCACGAAGTCCCCAGGTTCGGCGTCCATAACATACCACCATTATTGCTAGATTGGTGGGAGGATCTTCCATCAAGTGATAAGAATCATGTGAAAAGGGTCTTGGGAAATTTTCCTTCTTTATTGGATCTCCAGCCGAACAACATTTTAATCGAAGCTGCCACAATGTTCTGGGACAAAGAAAGAGCCGTGTTTCGCTTTGGAAACATAGGAATGACCCTTCTCTTGGAGGAAATAAGGGGATTTGCTGGGCTACCTTGGGATAGTCCTGGTTTATTGGTACCAGAAAATCGCACTACCAGGGGGTATCTGAAAATGATGGGATTGAAGAAGAATGATGACCTGGAGTGCCTGAAAAATTCCTACATACCTTTCGACTTCCTCTATGAACGATACGGTCACAGCAGAGCTTATCGTATTTTTGATGACGAATTCTCCATCACTTCCTTGGGTTGGATTCACGGAAGGGTTTTTGTGTTCATCGTCTATTTCTTGGGTATGTTAGTGTTCCCGATCCAGGGGATAGAATCCACACCAGACTGGCCATGGTAACCAAAACTTTGATAGAGGGGATTGAAGGGCAGACATATACCATTGTCCCTATGATCATAGCAGACATCTACCGGGCCTTAGAGCACTGTCAGAAGAGGTACAAATACTTCGAAAGTTGCAATCTGGTGCTGCAAGTTTGGTTGTTAGAACATCTCCAAAAAGGTCAGTACCGTCAAGAGTTTCCTCGAAGGCCGTGGAGTGATCACATAGCCTTCCATCATCCCAAGAAAATGACCTATATCCTAGACAGGTTTGCTCAACCAGAGGATGCTATAGGATGGGTGCAACTTTTCAACAATTTGACCGAGGACCAGGTTCAATAGATGTTCGAATGGTTCCCTACCGACGAGTTCATCATCAGATCTAGGGATGTTCCACACTTGGTATTGATCAGGTTAAGGGGAATATACACTTATGCTCCCGTCAGGGTTATGAGACAGGCAGGCAGGAAGCAGGTCATACCGCGAGTTGCTAAAATGATTCATTTCATAGTCAATTTTCAGGGTGACGCCATTCTATACAAAAGTGAAGTACAACACATGTGGCACTTGAAGATTATCGTGGAAAAGGATACCATCGAGCCGGATCGGTATCACGTCGGTCACGTGTACTTCTACCCCTCATGGTTGGATGATAACATAGGGGGAATATTCGAGCCAAGGGTTGGTACAGGAAACAGGGTCATAGACGAAGTTGCCGAAGTGCAGATGAAATATAACAAATTGCGCAAAAGAGTTCACGAGTCCGAGGCCGAGCATTAGGAGCAACACAAGACCGACATGGAACTAATTAATGAATGGAGGGAGATGGCTGTTAAATCAAGTGAAAGGTTGGAGTATCTGGAGTACATTCTGATGGAATTAGAGGGAAAGATGAGGAAGAGAGTCACTGATTTCTAGAACGCTGAAGGAAGCGAAGAAGGACATTTAGCAAGGGCATACTTACCGCTGAACCTGCGCGAACTGGGGGATCTGATCGACAAGAGCATCCAGCCTGGAGAAGGTCCTTCTGGGACCAAGTAGATTAGGTTTATTTGCTTTTTCGAATGTAATAAGGCCAAGTGCCATTAGTGACTTATCTTATTTAGTGTCGTTTTGGGTTCATCTATTTTTTACATATAATGAAATGAGGCAATTATTGGCACTGAAATTCTCCAAATCAATATGTCGCTAGGTCTACCTCGGGCACAACGAGGCTCCCAGACTAGGACGCGAACATACATTCCCGCAATATTTGTTAAAATACTGCAAACATTTCAGAATCCTTACTGACTTATTTACCTTTTGTTTTTCTTTATTTTTTATTATTATTCCCATCCCCTAAGGTTGGTTCGCACATACTGGCATCCTCAGCATATCACACCAGATCTAGAGGCGATGACTTAGTGGTATTCCAAAGAAAATTCTGAGAACATCGAAACTTCAGACGGTCGGAGCACTCCGGCCCAGAATGATTTGGTCCTGCGATTAGAGCAGAAAATACTGGAGTTACAAGGAGAACTTGAGCAGGTCCTCAACTTGGCAAACCTCTCCCTCACCCTAAACGTCCCAGACGTTAACCAACAAAATGTTCAAAATCCAGTGCCTCCTCAAAATACGCCAAACCAACATCCACAAAATACTCCCGCATCCCATCAATACGCCACACCACCTCAAAATCCCAATCCTCTACCGGTACCAACTCATCCACAACACCATCATCAACCAACCCAGTACCCATAAACCACTACCTATCACACTCCTCAGAACATACCACAACCTATTCCCGATCCTCAAAACTCCACCAACGATCACCACTACACCCAAATCCCTGGCACCCACCAAAACAATCCCATATACGTGGAAACACCACCTCACTCCGCTCAACCAATCTCCTATACACCAGAATCCGCTGGGAAGGACCTGCTCATCAAGAACATGGCCGAGGAGCTCAAGAAGTTGACAAGTCAAGTTCAGGGTGTTGAAGGAGGTAAAGGGATAGAAGGTCTAAACTACGAGGATTTATGCATACAACCAGATGTGGAACTGCCGGAGGGTTACAAACCTCCCAAATTCGAGATGTTCGACGGAACGGGTGATCCCAAGGTTCATTTAAGGACTTATTGTGACAAACTCATGGGGGTCGGAAAAGATGAAAGGATCCGAATGAAGATCTTCATGAGAAGTCTTACCGGAGATGCCCTGTCCTAGTACATAAGCTAGAACCCTAAGAAGTGGGCCAATTGGGTAAGCATGGCATCAGAATTTATGGATCGGTTCAGGTTTAATACAGAAAACGCACCGGATGTCTTCTATATCCAGAACTTAAAGAAGAAGACAACTGAGACTTTTCGCGAATATGCTACTCAATGGAGGTCGGAAGCAGCCAAGGTCAGACCAGCATTAGACGAGGAACAGATGAACAAGTTCTTTGTCAGGGCACTGGACCCACAGTATTATGAAAGGCTAATGGTCATTGAGAATCACAAGTTCTCCGATATCATCAAACTCGGAGAAAGGATTGAAGAGGGTATCAAAAGCGGGATGATGACAAATTTCGAGGCACTGCAGGCCACGAACAAAGCATTACAATCAGGGGGCATATCAAAGAAGAAAGAAGTAGGGGCAGTAATGGTGGCCCAAGGCCCAAAATCTCCACTCACATATCAAACACCTCCACCTACATACCAACCCTCACCTCCCAGATATTTCCAACCGCCACCGCCTATCACACTTATAACACCCAGCCAGCCTACTATTATGCACCTCCAACTCGTCTAAATTACCAGAAACCCCGACCTAACTTTGATCGCAAACCACCCAGACAATACACCGCCATTGCTGAACCCATCGACTAGCTGTACGAAAGACTGAAGGTTGCTGGTTGTGTCACCCCTATTCCCACTGTGCAATGGAGAATTCATCTCTATGGGTCAACCCAAATAAAACCTGTGCATATCATTCCGATATGAAGGGGCACACCATTGACGAGTGCCGGACATTGAAAGATAAGATCAGACATTGATTGATAACAAGGTCATACAGGCGAAGGAAGCTGCACCCAACGTCCGCAACAATCCTCTTCCAGATCATAGGGGTGATGGGGTACATGTGATAGAGATGGATAAAGAATGGGATCCTGAGGGGTCAATCGGGCTTATTCGGGAAGGCGATGACTTTAATCTTACAGTCACACTCACCCCTATTGTGGTATAGATACAGCCGTTAGTCGAAGTTGAGGTAACTGCATCGGTACTGCATCGGTTCCATTTGAGGTAGATGTAGCACCACCCGCAGCCACACCTGTTCCATTTGAGGTAGAAGTGGCCACACCTTTCACAGTGACAATAGCAACCACACCTCCTTTCAAGTCTAATGCCATACCTTGGGACTACGTTGCTGAAGCCAGGCGAAAGGGAAAAACAAGGATGGAAGAATCTGGTGCCGCACAGGGAATGACCCGAACTGGAAGGATCTATACACCCAAATATTTGGGAGGATCAAGCAAGGAGACTGCTACTAAGCAACATGTTATTGAAACTGGACCAGACGATCTTTGGAGGAAAGTACAGGCGAGAGAATACGCGATCGTCGATCACCTAAACAAGACTCCCGCCCAAATATCCATCTTGTCGCTATTGCAAAATTCTGAAGCACATAGGAGTGCTCTGATGAAGGTGTTGAATGAAGCTAATGTGCCCAACAATATCACCAGTTGAGAGATGGCCAACATGGTAGGGCAAGTGCTGGAGAGTCACAAGATCACCTTCCACAAGGATGAACTACCGCCTGAAGGTTTGAGTCACAACAGGGCACTGCATATCACGGTACAGTTTGAAGTCAAATTCATTTCCAGGGTCCTAATAGATGGGTTTCAAGCCTCAACATTTGTCCATTAACTACTCTGAAAAGATTGGGCAAAGATTTCCATGAGATACGGGCAGGAAGTATGAACATGGAAGCATTTGATGGGTCTCAAAGGGCCACGATTGGGGAGATTAACCTTTGTCTGCAGATGGGACCAACTTGGTTCGATATGGAGTTCCGAGTACTAGACATATCAGCTACATACAATCTTCTTTTGGGTCGCCCTTGGATATATGCCGCTGGGGTTGTGGCTTCCACGCTGCACCAGGCCGTGAAGTTCGAGTGGAACCATCAGGAGGTAATCATTCACGGAGATGGAAGTAACCCCATTTACACCAGTCAAACTATCCCGGTCATCGAGAATAGAAGAAGGCTGGGTGGAGAAACTTAACACCATATCGAACATGTCAACGCAATTGAGAAGGACAAGTGGTGGAGTAACAAAATAGAAAGCATACTGGCATGGTCTGGGTACGAACCCGGCAAAGGACTTGGAAAAGAACTCCAGGGCATTACCAAACCAATATAGTTGAAACGTCACGGTACCACCTTTTGACTTGGTTATCAGTACACCTGGCAGGAATATGATGATTGTTCGCCTCCATGGCGTGGTCCTTATTACCCTCTCGAGCAGTCGGTACCACACCTAAGTCAGACTTTTCACCAGGCCGATACAATATAAGGATCTGCAGAGGAAGACGCTTTGGCTGGACTGAGAAACTTGTTCCTGGAAGACGAGTATATGGATTGCAGTGCGATAGTTGAGGAGGAGGAGGAGGAAGAAGGCCTCACCATTCGAACTGTGGAGAAGGGAGCTGTTCTCAGGAATTGGACTGCCACACCATCCCGTGCCCGCCGAGTCCCTGGGTAGCATGGCAATTAGCCTGATTTATTTTATAGCCATACTAGGCATTTAGGATACTTCTAGTAAATCTTGTTTTAAAGACGCATTTTTATTTTGAAATAATTGCTCGAGGCATCGAGCCGTACTTGTTTTGGATATTTTAGAATTTAAATCAATGCATTGCTATTTAGTATTCATTATTATCTTTCACATTTTTTCTTCTACAATGTTATTATTACTTTTCCTGATGAACTGATGACTGTGACATATAATGAGACAACGCAATATAGTGACTCAGAAGAAGAGGATGAAATACCTGAGGAAGTTGTCAGAGAGGTTAAGAATTTTGAGAACAAACCTAAGTCCAACTTGTACGAAACCGAAGCAATCAATTTGGGAGACGCCAAAACCGTCAAGGAGACTCGCATAAGCATTCACCTATCACAGTCAGAGATGGAAGAGTACATTCATTTCCTGAAAGAATATGAGGATATCTTTGCATGGTCATATGATGACATGACCGGTCTGAGCACATCCATAGTTGTTCATAAGTTGCCTACCAATCCAATGTGTCCGCCGGTAAAGCAGAAACTCAGAAAGTTCAAACCAGATATAAGCCTGAAAATCAAGGAGGAAGTCACTAAGCAAATCAAAGCCAAAGTCCTCAGGGTAGTTGAGTACCCAACCTGGTTAGCCAACATTGTACCGATTCCGAAGAAAGATGGGAAAGTCAGGGTATGTGTTGACTATCGGTATTTAAACAGAGCAAGTTCCAAGGACAATTTTCCACTGCCAAATATACACATCCTGATCGACAATTGCGCCAAGCATGAACTCCAATCCTTTGTAGATTGCTTCGCGGGTTATCACCAGATCTGGATGGACGAGGAAGACGCAGAGAAAACAGCTTTCATTACACCGTGGGGAGTGTATTGCTACGAGATCATGCCATTCAGTCTAAAGAATGCTGGGGCTACTTATATGAGAGCCATGACAACCATCTTCCATGATATGATACACAAGGAAATAGAGGTGTATGTTGACGACGTCATCATCAAATCCAAGAAGGCCGCAGATCACATAGCAGATTTGAGAAAGTTCTTTGACAAGCTAAGGAGGTACAACCTAAAATTGAACCCCGCAAAATGTGCATTTGGGGTTCCTGCAGGAAAACTGTTGGGATTCATTGTCAGCCGCCGAGGAATCGAGTTGGACCCGTCCAAAGTTAAGTCTATCCAAGAGTTACCACCACCAAAGAGCAAAAAGGACGTGATGAGCTTCCTAGGATGCCTCAACTACATCAGCCGCTTCATAGCACATTCCACGATAATATGTGAACCCATCTTTAAAATGTTGAGGAAAGATGCTGAAACCAGTTGGACCGAGGATTGTCAGAAGGCTTTTGACAAAATCAAGGAATACCTGTCTACACCGCCAGTCCTAGTACCGCCAGAACCTGGGAGACCTTTGCTACTCTATCTATCCGTATTAGATGGAGCTTTCAGATGTGTTTTGGGACAACATGACGAGACAGGAAGAAAGGAGCAAGCCATATACTACTTGAGTAAGAAGTTCACACCTTATGAAGCACGATACTCTCTGCTAGAATGCACTTGCTGTGCTTTGACATGGATAGCTCAGAAATTGAGGCATTACTTCTGTGCCTATACCACATACCTCATATCCAGAATGGACCCTCTGAAGTACATCTTTCAGAAGCCCATGCCTACCGGGAAGTTAGCTAAATGGAAAATACTGTTAAGTGAGTTCGATATCATCTATATAATTCAGAAGGCAGTCAAAGGACAAGCATTGGCAGACCATCTTGCTGAAAATTCTGTGGGAGGAGAATACGAACCACCGAAAACGTATTTTCCCAATGAAGAAGTGTCATTCGTAGGAGAGGACATTGCTGAAGCCTATGACGATTGGAGAATGTTCTTCGATGGAGCTGCCAATTTCAAAGGAGTGGGTATTGGAGCGGTTTTGGTATCAGAGACAGGTCAACATTATCCGGTATCCGCAAAGATTAGGTTCCCATGCACCAACAATATGGCAGAATATGAGGCTTGGATCATGGGGCTCAATTTAGCCATTGATATGAATATACAAGAGTTACTGGTAACTGGTGATTCGGATCTTCTGGTACATCAGGTTCAAGGAGAATGGGCTACGAAGAACACCAAGATACTACCATACTTGTATCATGTGCAGGAATTGATGAAAAGATTCACAAAGATAGAATTCAAACATGTGCCCAGAATTCAAAATGAGTTCGCAGACGCATTGGCCACTTTGTCATCAATGATATAATATCCAGATAAGAATTTCATCGATCCCATCCCGGTGAGGACCCACAATCAACCGGCTTACTGTGCTCATGTTGAAGAAGAGACGGATGGAAAGCCTTGGTTCCACGATATCAAGGAATATATGGCAAAAGGAGAATACCCGGAACGGGCGAACCATACTCAGAAACGCACATTGCGGAGGCTGTCCAATCACTTCATTCAAAATGGAGGGACCCTGTATAGAAGAACTCCTGATCTGGGGTTGTTAAGGTGTGTTGACGCAAAGGAGGCTTCCAGATTGCTTGAGGAGATACATGTCGGAACTTGCGGACCACATATGAATGGTTTTGTTCTAGCCAAGAAGATACTCAGAGCTGGATATTTTTGGATGACCATGGAAACGGATTGCATCCGGTACATCCAGAGATGCCACCAATGCCAGGTACACGCAAACATGATAAAGGTACAACCGAATAAGCTCAATGCGACAAGTGCACCTTGGCCTTTTGCTGCTTGGGGAATGGATGTCATCGGTCCAATCGAGCCCACCGCTTCTAACGGGCACTGGTTCATTTTAGTGGCTATCGACTATTTCACAAAATGGGTAGAGGCTGCATCTTACAAAGTTGTAACCAAGAAAGTCGTCGTAGACTTTGTCAAGGATCGTATTGTTTGCCGATTCGGGGTTCCCGAGTCCATTATCACTGATAATGCCGCCAATCTCAACAGTGACCTGATGAAAGCCATATGTGAAACCTTCAAAATCAAGCACAAAAACTCTACAGCATACATGCCTCAAATGAATGGAGTTGTGGAAGCTGATAACAAAAACATCAAGAAGATACTAAGGAAGATGGTAGAAAATCACAAACAATGGCACAAGAAGTTAACCATTGCCCTATTGGGGTACCGCACTACGGTCCACACATCAACTGGGGCAACTCCCTATTTACCGGTGTCACACCTCCTTTTTACTACACCCCGTAAAGGGTATAATAATGGGAGTTTTTCCAACTAAGGACAATCGAAACGGGATTATATTATTAAAAGATTCAGAGTCGCCACTTGGGAGATTTATGGTGTCCCAAGTCACTGGTTCAAATCCCGAATCGAGAAAAAGATTGACTCTGTATTACAGTCCGCGAACTAGAAATTCGGGTAAGGAATTCTGTTAACCCGGGAGAAGGTGTTAGGCATTCCCGAGTTCCGTGGTTCTAGCACGGTCGCTCAACTGTTATTATTGGCCTATTATCTGATTTTAGAACACTTTCGAACCTATGTGCATTTTTGACTTTAACCGCTTTTAATTATTTTTAAAGAAAGATTTGCAACGTCATTTAAAATATGTCTTGAACCACGTCACATAAATGCACCCACGGTCCGCAACACATTCTATATAACATTGTTGAGATCTGGATTTGGGTCACATAAATGCGCACCCGAGTTTAGGAAGGTAAATTATTAAAATAACGCGCTTAAAGCAACTACGCGTTGGCAACTTTGCGAGGGCCATAAAAATTCGCTAAATGGCACACCTCAATTATTCTAATTAAAGTGTTTCCAAACTAACTCATGAGGGCCCTAAGTTGTTATTGGTTTTGAATGGCACACCTCATATCAAAGGAATCCAATTAACTAAGAACAATTGTGGGCTTCTACTTGCCTAAACAGAATCGGAATCCCACTAATTAGCAACCACAAATTAAAGGGCCATAATTATTAATTAGCTAATGTAGCAACCTTAGCTCATTTTAAAGAAAAAACTTTAACCAACGAAAACTTCTAAAAAACAACGCGAATTAATTAAAAGCACGCCAGGGCAGATTCCAGGCTTGCACTAAGCCCAGAAACGATGATGTATTGAGAGGGAATTTGGGGCTCGAAGTGAAACCCAGCAACGCAGGCGGATCGACGATGGGCATGGCCATTTACGCAGCCCAGTTGTATTTCCCTTTTTGTTTGACAACTTAACGACAGAAACCAATTGCAATCAGATCATGCATGCTTGACAAAATCAATAATGAAATTAATCTACACTTTGAGACTAATCCCTCATGAATGTCCTTTATTAGTGATGTCAACAAAACATTTAAGGGAAAAAAACGAGCTAGAACCATAAGAGAGATGTGCTACAACTTTCTCGACAAGACATAATGAGATTTATTTAACACCTGTTTTACTCCTCTTCTAAGTTAGCAACTAACTATCGATTCACGAATCATCCATGTTATCATGCCTAGAGACTGCATATATCGAAAAATAAACCAATTCAAAGCCTTATTGAATTCGCAAAGGGCTCAATTAACAGTATGGCAGGAATTGAGTGCACACTTTGTTTCATCTCATACACTGTCAAATTCTCATATTGTCAAACCATGAAATATTCATCCACACCAAGCAACTTTAACCGTTTAAACTAATAAACTCAGTCCATAGTTAATACATACACAATCGGTTAATATCCTCGACTCAAATGCATTCAGAAGAATCCAAATCTAACATGATGATAACAAATCCTACTTCAAATCTCTCCTTACATGATTAGCAAACAAATGTAATACCAAACTTTCCATTAAAGATAGGAATGCTTCTTCAGTTCTACAGGCTAAGATTCAGAACAAAAACAAAAACAGAGGGACTAAGCTATGATTAATAGACTGAAACCAAGTTCTGCGATCCATCTTTATTCCACCATTCAAACCAAACATTCACATGATACAANATGTCTTTCCTGTTCATTGCTTTAAATTAGCAAGACTACTTTTGTTGCTATGTCCTATTCAGTATGTTGTGGAATCTGACTGTTATAAGATGTCGACCTGTCTTTGCCTGTGTTATGTTTCTGATAACTAGCATGCCCTTAACTCTCACGAAATTGTCTTGTCCAATATGTCAATATGGTTCACACACTTTAGCATGTTCTTATTTGATACAGGATTCTTATCTACTTGTTTTCTCAACTAGCATGCTTGCCCTGTTTTATGTGTTCCTGACTTCTATGTTCCCAACCCCTGCTACCTTTCTCTGTGTAGTTGTCTGTTTATTATTCTATTCCCAGCATAATATCTGACCACCTAGTGATGATTAATGAACTAAGTCAAATCTAGGCAATGTGAAACTTTGCTTGAAGTGGTTGTGATCCTGTTTCTGTCTACTGTTTGATCGCTGGAATCTTTGTTTGAATTCTAAGTATTGAAATGACTCTGTTTGTTCCTATTTACTCCTATGATCCAAACTATTTTCTTAAAACTATCTCCTATTTTCATGTACTATTTTCAACTCCTACTCTTAGAATACCTAGGGTCCTGCCCCTCCAGTGCGAGCACTGCCTAGGAATCCATGAGACTCCTCCGAACTCCGACACACTGGGGATGGCTTTTCAAAACTTGTTCACAAAACTGTTTCTTTAAAAGGGTTTCTGGTGTGAGCATTTCCCGGGGTCCCTGAGGCCCTTGGGAACTTTGACGCACCAAAAGGCCATTTGGTGTACTATGAGATACTGTCATATTTCGGACTTAGTTGGAGGCCTGGTTTCCAGGTTTACTTTTGGGCCTGCCCAGGCTCCCTATAGTATAGCAATTTCATTGTGTAATTCATTTATATCTGGTCTGTAATAATAATTCTTGTAAAAACAGATATTGGGGTTATTAGTAAAATCGGGGAGGGATTTTTATATATAACTTTGTGGGGGACCGGGTAAAAACCATGTCAATAGGACTATTGTGATGATATTTATTTGCATTAGAAACCATGTTCATTGGGTTTATCTCATTATGTTGAATTCTCATCCTAGAAATCCTGCTTCTAGGCCGTTTGCCCATTCTGCAATAATCATGTTTTCAAAACCTCTATGTGTGCATTAGAAATCATATTTCTGGGATATTTTGTTGCACTCACTTGGCAATTGATTGACACCTTTATTCGCCTAGATATCATGCCTATAGGAAAATATATATAAAATTAGTTTCATCGCTTAACCGTCACGCCTATAAGGAATTAGTATAAAAATGGTTCCAACACTTAGATATCATGCTCATAGAGACAAACATGTAAAATCAGTTTTGTAATGCTTGTGATCATTTTCAGCACGTAGACAGCATGCCTATAGGGTCTAAACGGATGAAATCTACCTGTTTAAGATATCATACCTATAGGATCCTGCCGGTTATCGCCTAGGCAAGCCTGTAGGATAATTAAAACCCTGATGTTGCCTAAAATTGTGTTTGTTTGACTGCTTATAAACTGCCAGGTTCAGGAAGTAATAAGATCAGTAGGCAAACTGATTAGGTATTTACTGCCTCGCCTCAATGAAACTGTTGCATATTTTGTGCTCATCTAGATATCCTGCTATAGGACTTTAAATCGTTTAAAACTATTTGTTTGAGGCGTGCAAATTGTTTGCTTATTTGTGGATGTAAATGTGAGCCCTTTTAACTGCTCCTTATGTGACAGTCCTACCTATTTTGTTTGATGCCTAGTTTTCTCCATTTAAGCACCATAGGTAAGTCTAGAACCACCTTAACTAGAGGTCATAAGCACCTCCAGGGACCTAGGCAAGGGACGGGTAATGCACGTATAGGGTACGTATTCAATGCTATTAGAACGCTTAGATAATAATTAAGGGGAGGGTAATTGGGTAATAAAGGATATGATGAGTTGTGCGCTAATGCTACGCGTAACACCTCTATTTGAGGAAAGTTTACCGAGTATTGCACAGAAGTGATCTTATAGGCTAATAAACCTAGGACCCCCTTTATTCCCTTTTTATAATCTCTATTTGTCTCAACTGCTTATGACTAATTCACTTAAATTGAGTTTGGCCGGGTCCCACCGTTGTGGACCTCGAGGGGTGCCTAATACCTTCCCCTCAAGGTTATTTCGAGCCCTTACCCAATCTCTGGTAATGCAAACCGGTTTATGAGTTATTTGCTTTAGGTGCCCTGACGCACCTTAAATCCGTTACGTGGCGACTCTTCAAATTCCATACCCTTTCCCAAAAGGAAATGAGTTGTCCCAAAAAATGTCGAAACCCGGACTCCGCGAGAAAAAAGGGGGCACGACAGTGAGCATCACATTGGTAATTTGGAAGTTGCCCGCCCTAATATGGGGAGGGACTATTTCACTAGCATATCCTTCATTGGATAATACCCAGTGTGGAGCTGCTCATGGTGGATGTGGGTGTAGCAGGCACATTCTCAGGAGGAATCGTCCTCTTCGGTTGGCTTGAGGTTCAAGAGGTACCTCGTCAACATGCTCATCCTCGCCGTCCACATCCCTCAAAGGCACATTTCCGAGATCATTTTTTGCTGCCATGGTTGTACCTAAAATTTCTCACACAAGTTAGCAACACGGAAGGAAAAGAAGATATTCCAAAAACAAACCCAAATATATAGCTAACACCATTTTAACTCCCCGGCAACGGCGCCAAAAATTGATCCACATCCAATCCGCACTCAATAGTGAGTGGAAACGATCGTTGGAAGAATAGTACCCAACAAGAGTCGGGGTCGATTTCTACAGGGAGTTACGAGGGATGTTAGGAGTATACACTTGATGAGAGCGAATGGAATAACTAAAATTTCACTTCCACAAAAGGTTTTGATTTCTAATTCTAATTTTTATTCTAGCAATTATATGCTAAGAAAAGAAACTCGAATCAAATAATTATTTTGGGTGTTTTTCCAAATAGTTAAAAGGCCTAGGGATGCGACCTTCACCTAGGTGTTTGCCTAATGGGTTAAATACGTTAACACTTATTTTGTTGATTGGGATGTATTATAGCTCTCAACTCTACGTTACTCACTCAATACCTCTCGGTCATAGAGTGATTTTGTCCGATTTGGCTTTCTTAAGCCCATATGGGTATCGAGCTAAATAGTTGATATGAGCTCAAGTCGGGTTCTCAATATCTCTAGTTTGAACCCTTTGATTTTACTAATCAACCTCTTAACTAGTCCAATTCCTTGTTACCCAAGTTATCCTAGACTAGGTCCCTCTTTCTCAAGTAAAGACCAAGTCAAAAGGCATGAAGCAATGTTTGCAACCATTAATTCTAAAATTAAAGCATAAACTAGGCTAAATAATCACACCCAATCATAAACAAGCATTAAATTAAGCACCCATAAGGTTTACACACTAGGGTTCGGTCACAACCCTAGTAAGGATCTAGCTACTCATAGTGAAAAATGAAGAAATACAAGAAGAAATGCTAATTAAACTCATAATCTAAGATTAAAAGGATAAAATATAATGTTTAAACACTAAAATAGTCACAAACTTCCTAAAATGACAAAATGCAACGGCTATAGCAGTTAAACTTCGAAACATGACCTAAAAATGTGAATCTGGTCTATTTATAGTGTCCCGAAATTTGCTGACAAAAATGCCCCTCGGAGGTTCTGTGGCCGCACAATTCCATGTGCAGTCCGCAGGTTTCTTCAGCTTGCAGGGTCTTGGTTTCTGCAACCGCACAATTTTGGATGGCGGCTGCAATGTATCTTCTGCGACCGCACAATTCTTGTGCGGTCCGCACTTCAGGCAAGGTTCATGTCTTGGTCTTTTGCGCACTCTCTAAACTTTGAATCATTTGTCAGTGCAAACCTTAGTCTGCAGCCACACAATGGCTAAACTCCTACTGGGCTCTTTCACTTGATCTTCGGCCGCAGAAGGAATTCTGCGGTCCGCACTTTCTTTTGCGGTCGCAGAAATCCTTCTGTGGACCGCACTTCTTAAGTTCCGCGCCCCTTCTTTCCTTGTGATTCGGAACACTCCTTTTTGAGTCGAATTTCATCATGGGAGTCCTAACTTCCAACATTCCAGCATTCCGGCATGTGCGGGAGCTAACTCCCGATGACGCAGAGGAGAAACATGTCATGGAAATAGTGAAAATCTTAAGAGAACAGTAGAAAGAAATCATGAGTCACCTCTCAAGGCAAGATCGGGTAATAACAGAGTTAAAACAAGCATTGCTAGGTGCTTCCAATAATGCAAACGGAAGGGACCCGGTTCCTCGCCAAGGTAGGCTAATGTATTGTATTTTCGGACTTTTGGGTTGAACAGTGCGTTGGGGAGTTGAATCGTTTCAACCTCGCATCGCCCAGCTCCTAGTGCGCTAGTCCGTGCTACTTCCCTCGCATCGCCCAACTCCTACCGCACTAGACCATGCTACTTCCCTCACTTAGCCAGGTCTATTCCTCGCTGCAGAGCTCGCTTAGCCAGGTCTATTCCTCGCTACAGAGCTCGCGAAGCCTGGTCTATTGCTCATTGCAGAGCTCGCGAAGCCTAGTCTGTATCTTGCTGCAGAGCTCGCCTAGCCTGGTTTGTAGCGCGATCTAGAGTTCGGAGGGTCCATTTTTCTAATTTCATAACCCAACCCTATTTCCTATAAAATGATCTTAGGGTCATTTTGGATGGTTAATCTGGTATTTTAAAGAGAGGCGAGTGTTCTAGAGAGAGAGGAGGAAACCCCAAGTACTTTGTTCATCATAATCTTGCTCAAGCCTTGAAATTCAACAAGAAAAACTCACAAAGGTCTTCACTAAGAGGTAAGGTTCTGAACGTAGTCTTCAATTTCGAGTTTGGGTAGAAGATAGGTAATTTGGAGTATAGTTCTTAGGTATGAGAGTTGTTACATGCATGTAGCTATGGGGATGGTGGGGAGGTAATTGAACTAATATAAGTAAACTCTTGTTATTGAATTGGTTGTGGAGTGAAGGAAATCTTGTAACCAAACTCGCACACCTAGTGTTTGATAATTGCTCAAATGAGCTGAAACCATGAATATCTTCCTAATTTGTGTTCAATTTTAGTATGTCTCAAAATAGATTGGGATTGCTAGGATTTCCGGAACATTGTAGTAATTTAAGGAAAGCTCAAGCAAGGTATGTCGGCTAAACTGCTCTCATAGAATTGAATTCCATGATGTTCCCATAAGTTTCAAGTATGGTTTCTCAAGTCCCTATTCCATGTTCCGAGTTGTTTCTAATAAATTTTGATTATCCCGAGTAAACAAAGTGTTGAAAGTTATGTATTCAAAACGTGTTCCTATCGCATTATGTTATCCTTCGGGAATGTGTTCAAGAATGATATGTGTATTAAAAAGTTATGGCTTTGAGTCGTGTTTCAAATGAAGGTTATGATGCCAAATTGTGTGAGAAAATTCAATTTTTTTAAGACTCTTAATTGCTCATATTTGTACCTAAAGTCTTGATTGGAAATGCCTTGTTGTTGATAATCTATAAAGATGCTTGAAAGTGAAAGAAGTGAGTTGAAGATATAAAGTGTGGCCACCGTGCCAAGAATGAAAGTTGTACTTGTGGCCAATGGTGCCAATGAAATGAGATGATGTGAGGAAGGTTATGAAATGAGCCTTGATTCAACTGTTCCAAAATTACTTCGAAAATAGATTTGCCTAAAAGCTTATGTACTCAAGTCATGCCCAAATGTGGATGTTTTAACTAATGCAATATTTTGTAAGTATTTTCAATGTGTTTTGAGTTCTTACATACTCGTGTGTGGAAATTGTGTATTGCCTTTTTGGAAAAAAGTATTTCAAATATATATGGTGTGTTACCTGTTGGTGATTTTAACTCATGCTTCCATTGCCAATCATTTTACTTCATTTCTTGGAAAGAAATCCAATGTGTTTAAAGTCTTCATTTCTAATGAACTTAAAGTTGTGATTTCTGGAATATTCTATATGTTGATGTTTATGATGATGATTCTTGAAAGTAAAAAAATGAAAGTGTGAAATAGGAAATATGGCCACTGTGCCATGAAAGAAGAATCATAAGTATGGCCAAGAGAGCCAATGAAATAATGATGTTGTAAGTGGCTGAAAGTACCAATAAAGCTATATACAGTATGAAGGGTTATGAGGTAAATGCATTTGTATTGTTGTTTCCTTTGTATGCAAATCAAAAAATATTTTTAGGAGTATCGTTAGTCATCGAGGAAGGGTAGGTTGATATAACCTAACCCCGAAACTACACCTGCTGGTATAAGAGTGCATTGTGATTATTCCCCTTATTTGGGATGAGATTGATGTGATGAGAATATTCCCCTTAACTGGGATGAGATGATTTCTAGCGGAGGGTGATGATGATCCATACGACAGTGTGGTGACACGGCCTAGCCGAACGGGTCATGATTGGACGCCATGTCGCACACATGCTTGAGGTTGTGATTGAGATAATGATTGTGATTGTGGTTGATCTCTTCGAATGAGACGGCCTAGCCGATCGGGCCGTGATCGGACTCTGTGCTAAATTTACGGTGGTATATCGGTGCTAAAGATCTCTCAACCAAAAATAATATTATCTTCGTATTTTGAAAATTATTATGTTGGCATTTGAATATCATTGATTGTTGATTGTTGTTTCCATGGTTTTCCCTTTCTTATAGTGGCATTCTATTTTGAAAGAGGACATTTAGCTTTACATACTAGTACTATTCCATATGTACTAACTTCCCTTTTGTCGGGGGCGCTGCATCTTCAAAGGATGCAGGTGGTTCATCAACGGGCAACTTTGGTTCTCGTTAACAACTACTCCCTATCCGGAAGATTTTGGTGAGCCTACTCTATTCCGGGCCTGATGTCACTTGATGTTGTAATTTGTGTTTTGAGGTATAGCCAGAAAGTACAAGAGGGGGGGTGAATTGTAGCCTTTTTTAAATTTCTAGTCGACTACTCTTCAAACTGCCCTGCACAGAACTGTTAGTCCTTTTGATTTAAATAAGTGTTAATCACAATAAACAGTAAAGGAACAGAATATAATACGAGAGCGATAAAGTAAATGACACCAGGAATTTTATACTGGTTCGGAACCAATGTGGTATCCTAATCAAGTCCTCTTGGGTTGCAAGAGTGTTATCTTTTGGAGCTCTTTGTAAATTGAATTGAGTACAGCCTTTGTGATTTTCAGTGATCACCACCAACGCTGACAGAGTTGGTTTTCACTCGCTCACCAACAACGACCCTTTGGTTTTCACTCGCTCACCAAAGAAATGAACAATGACACAACCTCTAGGACACACTGCCTCTCCAATATTTTTCTGTTTCTCTTCTCTCTTTTGGGTACATAGTAAATCTACTAAAGTGAATTACAATGCTTGTTAAGAGCAGAATAAAGAACTTGTAGTTGGATAGATAATTGTATAGAAGGCTGCATGTCTTCTTCTTTCCCAGGTTCTCGCTTTTATAGTCTTCAATAGCTCTGACCGTTGGGCTTGATTTTGCTGACCCCTTGATTTCGATAATATTCAATCAGAAGATTTTCTCCTTTGATTGAGTAGATACCAAACGTGACTTCCTATTAATTCCTTTGCTCAATTCCATTTGCACCTTCAAACTAATTTGAAATCCTTCCACCAATCACTGATTTATTGGAATTTATTCCTTATATCTTGTACCTATTGATTGAAGATGTGTCTTGCCAATGGTGTCAAATATATTTCCAATTTGTTGATATTCTGGACTCCATGCCTTAAGTTCATTCGATTTCTTTCCTTGTGAAGCAAACAGTATTATTGTGTATCCATAAAATGAGATCTTTCCATTTGAAGTATTGTCAACCATGCACTAGTATATATTGAATTTTTCTTCCTTGAAAGAGCTTGGTGATTCTTTGCATGCACATTCTTAAGTATGATCCCTTGATTTACTCCTTCCAAGATATAGCTTGTAGTAATTCATTCAACAGCTCCCTTTCCTTAGTATTGTAGCAAATCTAGCACTGCCATACAACACTTGTAGCAAGAATATCTCTTTCCTTCTACGTGATATATTTTTGTCAGAATAATTATTCTTCCACTTGAACTCTTCTTCCATGTGTACAAGTATTGGCTCTTATTTAGATAACCCAAGAGAATTTCAAGATCCTATTCCTTTGACTTTGGGTGAAGACCCCAAAATAATTTCCTTTCTTGATCTTGGGAAATAATCTCTTTCCATAATATAGATTGTACTACATCCATAATATATTTTCTTTTCATAGAAAATATATTCTTCTTCTATTGGAAATATTCCTTTCTTGATCTTGTAGAATCTTTTCCATATAGTATCTTGCACAAAATAATAGATCCTCTCCATGATTTTAGCAACCTTCCTTTAAGAACTTTCCTTCCATAATTTCCGTAGAGTCTTCTTCTGATATTGTAGTAAACCATTCAATATTTGAAATATGACTTTCAAATAATCTTCCTCGATAAATTCATCACATGATATTCTCTTTTCCATATTTATTTGGATCTTTACCGGAATCTTCTTTCTTGAATAAACCTGTGCAAAAAAAGATTACCACAAGTAAATGTTCTTTGATTAATAATTATGTTGGTTTGTTATCATCAAAATTAATACGTGAAACCTTGAAACTAACAATCTCCCCCTTTTTGATGATGGCAAACCATTGAGTACAAAATAAGAAAATCTAATCAAAGACTTAGTTAAAGGCAGTAACAGGATAGGCTAGATAAAAGACTTAGTTAAAGGCAGTAACAGGATAGGCTAGATAAACTGGTTACTTTCCTGAAGTCATCTTCTCGAAATGCATGTAGTACATCAATTGTGAACTCCCCCTCACTCTATGCATTCCTCAGTTATACTCCCCCTTTCTCCATACATTCTACTTGAATTTCTGAGCTTTTGTACACATTATTTTCTCCCCCTTTTGTCATCATCAAAAGGCTGGAATAGAATATAAATTACTAGAACCAATAAAGCATACGCTCAATTTATTTAAACAGAAAAATCTATATTCCAAGGATCTCTCAATTAGATAAATGCACAGTCCATTAACTCATCCATTTTAAAGTAAAACTAACGACAAGTGTGATAAATACTAAACAATCAATACTAAAGGTTTGATTCAGCTGGAAACACTTTTGAGTAATCAAATCATTTTTGACCATACGAAGCACGAGAATCATTTTAGGTCAACCAAAAACAATTTCAAATATTTGAAGAGAATTATTAGACCTCTAATAACGTAGAGCAGGACGACACAATTTTGAATATATTTAAAAAATAATTCTAATAGAATCGAACCACAGATATGCTATCATAGACTTGAAATCACACAAATGATAAACATAAAAGAGGTAAGATGATAACAAATTATTTCTACCAAAAAGGATACACTAGGATATCATTTCCATACCACCGTCTTTCGTAAATGTGATGAAATATCTGCAAGATGATGGTCAATGTCCTCCAGGTAGATTTCCAAAATACTTTCTGTCACAAGAAATCTAATGACACAAGTTTTGCCTTGGGATCATTCTCATGAAAGTCGTTATCCTTTTCATGACATGAGAATATTAAAAATCTCCATCCTATTTTTTTATTTCAGTCCACTTTGTTGCCTGCAAGGTTTGTATCTGAAAATATTCTACTAGAACAAAGCAATTAGTCTTGCATACAGTAATCCATAATCAACCAATGATCCTTTGTGGCACTATAAAGAGATATTATGGGATCAGGTATACCAAAATATATGTCATAAAAATGCAATAGAGAGTTGGTCATACCTTGGTACTTTATTCGATTGTTGGACTTACTAATTTTCTCCTTGCTTCGCATTATTTGGAAATGTGAAGATAAATGTAAATTCTCCATTATACTCATTTCCAACCCGATCATCTACCAGGGGCTTAAAAATGCTTGAAATGCTTTTGGTTAGTATTAAAAAATATGCTCTTGCAAATACATCTTTGGAAAGAATAATCGTCAGATAATAAATATGAATTTGTTTCAAATGGTAACTAGTCTTAGTCACACGAATGTGATTAAAAAAACTTTCAATTCCAGAGAGAGGCTAGAGAATAATGTTATGCAGTTTTCAAACCATTTAAAAAATATTTCAACATGCATACAAAAATACTTTACAAACTTTGTAATAAGCACATAAAAAATGATATTCTAACAAAATTCTCAAGGAAGAAACAGGCCTTTTTGTTGTGAAACCTTGAGCTACAAGTTTACACATAATTTTCACAACCTTACCAATCTTATCAGGCTTTAGATATCCATGATTGCAGCTCATTTGCTTGGTACTGGATTTTCATATTGTTGATTCTTTCAGCTTTGCTCGACAAATCTTGTATTACTAGAATCCAGCATTCAATGCTTCTTCATGACTGTCTAGTTCAACTAGTATAGATGTGTCACTAGCAATTTATTTCAAGCTATCCACTGTAAGTTCTCCATCCTTATTCACAATTTGCTTAGAAAAATATTAGTATAAAGAAAAACGCGCATGATGAGATTTCTCTACAACTAATGAATAAGAAATATGTCAAGAGGCTTACCAAGACAGTTGCAACCAAAGAAAATAAGATAACCAAAAATTGATTTTTCTTCTCTCCCATAGCTCAGACAAAGTTTCATTCAAGATAAGATCTGTCACGACCCCAAACCCGGTCGTGATGGCGCCCAACACAATTGCTAGGCAAGCCTGACCACAGTCGTTTCCAAATCAACCGTAAACCTCAAAACCGACAATTTAACGAGAACAAAATAGTTTTAGAATAATAATCCAATATTTATCGGGAGTAATACTAAGAAATACGAAGTCTGATAAAAACACTCCCAAAAGATCTGGGGTCACGAGTCTAGAGCCTCTAAAACAAACTGAATAATAATAACTGAACGAAAATACTCAAGTCTGGAAATGTATATATGAATAAAAACTGAAATAGGAAGAGTAGTCAGGTCCTGCGAACGTCAAGCAGCTACCTCAACAACTCTGGTAAGCTTTGGAAAACAAAGACTGCTCAGCTAAGCCTCCGGTGCACCTGAATCTGCACACAAGGTGCAAGGAGTAGGGGTGAGTACTACCGACTCAGTGAGTAATAAGCATATAAAATGTCTGAAGATAAGAAATCCACGAAATACCACAAAGCAAAGCTAACACTAACAGTCCTACACCTTACTACGAACCTACAGCAAACAACTTCAAATATAACAGTCAAGTAAAAATGTAAAGATGCAATGCAATGCACATGACCACGCTGTGGCGTACAGCCCGATCCATTTAACGTCGACGGCGCTCACTGGGGGGTGTGTACAGACTCCGGAGGGGCTCCTTCAGCCCAAGCGCAATATAATCATATCATTCGCTGCGGCGTGCAGCCCGATCCATACTCAGTCCACAATATGCATATGAGTCACATAACAGATCCAATTAATTTTCCAGTTTCCAATTTATTAAGAAGAATATACTTTAGATATTTAACTTCAGGAAAAGTGACTTAGCGTTTCATAACAGTGATTAAACACAGGACTGAGATCAATGATTATACAAAGCATGCTATCACAATGACATTCATCCTCTAAGGATGCTACAGATCGGCACAGGGCCCCAAACACGGCAATAAGCCCAGATATATTCGATACAAGGTGCGTATCAGTCGCCAATATAGAAATATTCTTGTTCGGGATGGACTAAGTCTCAATCCCCAGTCATAACTAATCCCGCACCTGCCATGGGGTGCGAGTCACGCCCTACAATA